>NC_056741.1:1389102464-1389290110 GCF_019279795.1 Protopterus annectens
GAATATGTGCAGGAAAGCAGAAAATAATTTAGTGAAGAAGATTTGGGAGAAATGGGAAGAAGTTAAGAGGAAATGAGGATGTTTAGCGAAGAGAGGGACAGATTGTGTGAGAGAAGACCTAAGACAGTCTAGCATGACTGTCAAAGAAGGAAGGAGGGTGGCACTAAGTCGAGAGAGATGGTGTCAGTTGACATGACACCCCACCCGAATGTAATAAATGGGAAAAGAGACAGCAACAATGACGATGATTATGCCACCATCACAGAAGTACAATAGTATGCAATCTGTGGTAAGGACGTACATAAACAGTATTTAACAAGCACAGAGTATAAAAAAGATGATTCACCTAAGGGCTATAGCTGTTGTACAAGAGATAATTTTATTTATCTTTCATGACCTAATCACCTGATAGTTCTTTTAGTTACGAAAAGTTGATCATAGGAGGCTACTACATTATCAACCCAGAGGTCATTTCAAGCCTAGCTGTTTCATCCCAATGTAATGCTGTAGAGATGTTAGTTAATATCCAAGATTGCATTTAGTAATGACTGCCGATGTCCAGGATCATTAAACAAGAAAATTCTTTCTGGTTAGAGTAAACTATTCTTTCCTTGTAACAAGGTTCATGTTTGCAAGTAGAAAAAGAAGAGTGCACCATAGACCGCCAAATCAATGAAAGCTCAAGAAGTCTCCTTGTAAAACCAATGATCCACGTTTATTGTAAAAACACAAACACAGCAACTGCAGGGATATAAGCGCTTTCGCGTTGCTTCCAACGCTTCATCAGATATAAATGCAGAAATCACCTCCCTTTATACAAAAAACTCAGACATCACTAAATTTAATTAAACAATTAAATAATTAAAACAACTGAATACATTTAAATGCATAATACAGCTTAGTGTTTAAGACTCCTAGATGCTAAAAAGGGTTTAATGGATGGCTTTTCATTAAGCCCAAATCTATGGACTTGTAGTTTCATTATCCACTTAATTTGGCCCTCTCTTTCCTCTATTCTATTCTTAATGTTACCCAGCCTTTTGTTGGTATTCACCAACTCCGGTACTTGAAATTAAATTGTGTCCATTACCTTGCTCCATTGTGTGTTTTGCAAGGGCATTAGTAATATTTCCCTTGTTGATGGCATAAATATGTTCTCTTATCGCCTCGTGTGATCTAGTTGTCATGCCGACATAAAATTTCATGCATAATTGACACTCAGCTATGTAGACCAAGCCAGTAGATTTACAAGTGGCATGGTTTCTGAATGTATATCTCTTCTTGGTAGCTGGATGTATAAAAGTATCTGAGTTGGATATATATATACATTGATTACAGGCATGACAAGCAAAGGTCCCTGTTTTCATACTAGGGTACCTTTTTTGATAGATATTATCATAACATAGGAGCCTATTAAGTGAGGGCATGTTTCTGTATGCAATTCTGGGTCTTACATCCACCAATGATCTGATGATATCATCAGTCATTAATATGTCCCAATGTTTATTAAAAACATTCAATATATGATTATTCCTATTGGTAAACGGAATAACTATCCTATTAAAATTATCACTTTGCCACATTTGGGTAACTGTGCGGGGCTATATGATCTATTAATCAGGGGGGCTCCTTCATGTTGCCTATGATGGTCACTCTTAGAGACTGCTTCCTTAATGTGTTTTTTATTGTAGCCCCTAGAACGAAAGTTCTCGGCCAAAATCTCTTTTTGCTCACAGTATGCTGTTGTTTGTGATGTTAGCTTAGATACTCTGACCATCTGATTGGTAATGATGTTTTTATATACATGTTTAGGATGCATGCTTTCTCGGTGCAATAAATTGTTTTTCCAACATTCCTTCCTATACAGTTCTGTATCAAAGCCATTTAGAGTATTAATAACCTTGACATCCAAAAAATCAATACTGTCAAAGGAATATGTGCACTCAATTTGAGAAAATCAGTGGTGTTATTAAGGTAGGTCACAAATATCAAAAGTTGTTCAACAGTCCCTCTCCACAACAAAAACACATCATCTACAAATCTATTATAAAATATAAGATGATCAATAAATGCAGAATCTCTATTTAAAACGAAGTCCCTCTCCCAATGTTCCAACACCAAGTTGGCATAGGCGTTGGCACATGGGGTGCCCATCGCAACACCTTTGGTTTGTAAGCACATTGATCCTTATAGCAAAGTACATTGTTCTCTAAAATAGTTTCCAAAAGTGACATATACTCAGATACAATGCGTTCAGAGAGCTTTATAGTTTACCAACATGCCTCTGACAAAGTCCATCCCTGAACAATTGGGTATGGAAGTAAAAAGAGATCTCACGTCTAGCGTGACTAATAAATCATTTCCACAAAAAGTTGATGAAGAACTGTGGTTGGCTAAGTTCTCAAGGAAGTTCGCAGTGTCCCTTAGAACATGCTTGACTTCTGATAAAATGGGTTTTAATGCTTTGTCAAGATATATAGATAAAGGTTCAGTCAGCCAACCACGACTGGACACTATAGGACGCATAGGTGGGTCCAATTTGTTCTTGTGGATCTTGGGTAAACCCCTGAAGGAGGGTATCATTGGTTTATCAACCAAAAAGTAAGTATATAGATCATTATCAATGACCTCTGCTAACATCAAGTCATATAAACGTGCATGCACATCTCTTATTAAATTATTAAGTTTCACATTGGAGATAGGTAAATAAGTTTCAACATCAGAGAGCATATTCTCCATTTTATTAAAATAATGAGAGCTGTCCATAACAACAATTGCGCCACCTTTGTCGGCTTGTCTAATAGCAATGGTTTCATTGTTCCTTAAATCATCAAGGGCTTTCCTTTCATTAACTGTTAGATTAAAGAATTGACATTTTGCTGCATTATTGTTGTACAACTCAAACAAATCATTTTCTACTGCCCTCTCAAAAGCATCTAGTATTGGATGCTGCTGGGGAATAAATGTAGAGGGTTTCCTAAATGTTGTATGATTAATGTTATCTGAAGCCTCATTGTGCTTGTATAGCATCTTAAGAGCTATATTTCTCGTAAATATTTTAACATCTGCTATTAAATCAGTGATGTCATTGCAACTAGGGGGAATAAACCCTAATCCTCTGTTTAAAACAGACAGCTCATTCGCATTCAAAATGTAATTGGAAATATTAACAACTAAGCCATCATGTACATCAATGTAAATAGGCAGTTCTATCATGTCTTGGGTCTTTGTACCTTTTTGGTGAACTGAAAACTGTCCTCTGCACTCTTCCTTTTCATGGCTCTGCCATGTGGTGACCAAGTTCTGTTTTCGAACGGTCTGTAGGGCAGGGGAAAAGACGGTGAACCATCCCCTAGAGCAAGCAATTCATCTTCCGGTTGGATGACGAAGGAATCTAGGGAGATCTGTTTCTTGCGCACATCTTGATTCTTCACATGTAGGGTGTTCGTAGCAGCAGCTGTCGGAATATCGGTAGTTCCACCTACATGAACTTGTGCCTCCACTAACAGTACATTACCATGAGGTTCATGTTTTCCTTTGGTATAAGTGCTTGAGAAGAGAAGAGATATTAAATGTTATGCCTTATTCTTATTTGATATAATGACTGGTAGTGTACCTGGCAAAGAAAAAAATATTCTTAAAAATGAAAGATAAGAAGGCATGTTACTTAAATTCTTTAACGGATGCTTGGGAAGAAATGGCTAACACCGGTAGGCTAGTTCTTATACTCTGTCCTTTCATCCATTTGAAGCCAGTGACCACAATGTTTCTTGAGGGCATCAGGCACTGGGATCACTACTATAAAAGAATTCTTGTGCTTCTGTAACAAATATTATCTGACAGTCATAAGTGATTTCTTTTTATGCCAATGCCCATTGCTGCTGGAGTGTTTTTGCTAAACAAATGAAAAGTGTTTAGTCAAGAGACTAGGGTCACAATGTTGCTGTGACCTTCACAGCATAGCCTGCAGAGTATCCATTGGCTGGAAACCTTTATGTCATATAGCACTCAGTCTATATATACATGTATACACAGGTAGTATTCTACTGTCCCGTCCAGATGTAATGACGTAGCGATGTGTACAAAAAAATAGTGTTAAGTCAGTTCCCAGAGTACCAGTAGTTGCGCAGGTGGTGAGAAATAAGGATTTTGTCACTGTATTAGGCTACTGCATATTCAAACTGTTTATGTATCCAAAAATCGACAATACAAATCCGCTATAAAGTGATATGTTTAGTGTAAGAAATGTATATATGCACACGCAGTTGCAGTCTGTAACTACAAACATTCAAAACAGCAAACATTTTCTTCTTGTTTTTCAGCCTACTGGCTGCCCTGCATGTGTTACAGTGATGTCTGAGAATTTGCCCTTTTGCCACTGCTGTGTGATCTCAAAGTTGGTAGATATACTCACTAGGGGACGTAGGTTTCTCAGCCTCCCACATGGGTGGAGGGGATGCAGACGGCTTGCATTTCTGCCAAAAAAAAGTGTTTTGGATTTTTTTTTTTTTTTTAGTTTTTTTAGTTTCAGTCTAAAAATATCACTCTTTTGAGTGTTTTTTGTTTGATAACAAAATTATATACTTAAATTATTCCATTTAAAATGCTTCTTATATGATTTGTGTAGAAAAAGCAATGAACATTCTATTTTTCATAAATAAAACGTAAAAGCATCACTCCAAAAATTAATTAAACATTTTCCATATTGTTTATTATAGCAATAACTGACGACGTGGTGTGGTATATTGAAGATTTGCCCATGGTTGGCGTGGTTTATCATGAGGGCAAAGTCCGTGTGATTAATAAAGCCAACCGTGGGTAAATTTCATTATACCACAACCGCGGAGTCGGTTATTGCTATTATACAATGACGTTATTTAAAAAAAAAAATACTTACTTTTCTTAAATAATGTATTTGTATAATGGCACATTACTGTTCTTCCGTGGCTGGTGGAAAACTGCTTCCTTGTATTGATGTACTGTGCATATGTATGGGACTTGCATTCCCACGCATACCCAGTACATCAGTGTTAGGGAAAGTAAGCAACAGAGAAAAGAAGATCTCCATTGCTCCACTTTTTTTTCTTTCTTTATTTTTTTAATTAAAAAAAAAGGGTTGGGAAGTTTAGGGTAGGAGAGAGCAGAATGGAGGAAATACAAGGGAAATCCGGTATGTGTCTTTAGTTTTAAACAATATACCTGATTTCCCTTGTATTTTCTGCATGGTGTGTCTCTCATATGTCTGGAGTCTGGACTACAAATTTTGTTTTAATTTTTGTTGAATAAAAGTTAAAAATCAAATAATACATCAACGGAAAAAAGTCTGGGCGGACCTTTTTCCGTTGGTATATTCTCAGATTTACAACGGGCTCACTGGTTGGGCTGGCCAATCAGCATGCTCGTTTAAAATGTTAATGGCCAGCCAATGTATAATTACCATTTATTAATAAGATTTCAAAAATTTACTGTAAAGTAGTAGTGTTGCATACTTGTTTAACCTGCACCACTGCAAATGAAAATTCATATGTTCAGTTGTTTTTTGTTTGAACTGTTGGATTAGTGATTTGTCTAGTTCCAAGATGAAAGGCAGTGGTCTCAGCAGAATTCCTTCCTTAAGAATCCAATCACAGCTTGGTAAGGGTAATGCAGGATTTACCCAGAACTGTTGCAATTTGGCCATGCAGGTAATGTTAGTCATGGGAAAACTTGCATTACTCATCCCAAATGTGATTTACTGCTATTATACAATGGCATACTTAAAAATATAATTACAGGTTTATGTAACATCACTGTATAACAGAACTTCTTGTTCCTTCCATCTCTCCAGTGTTGATGAGAGCTAGACAATGTAATGGTCATGCATCTGCCCACCTGTGTGCTGATGCTAACCACTCATTCTGCTGGTGTTGATGCAGGACATCCATTTGCAATGATGGAGACTTGAGTTTGGGCATTTACTTGGGTGGCTAGTAGAGTTGATTAGATTGGGAGGGAAGTAGAATGAAGGAGATGATAGGCACATGATCTACCCCAAGGGAAGGGCTAAGATAATTTTCTAGCCTGTGTGACTTCTGGTGGAAATAGAAAATTCACTTGTACAGCTTTTTAAGGGTTGGCAAAATTCGACACTTGATGGGCACCAGACACACTGACATCTCTGTACACACTGCTTATGTCAGGTATCTTGATTGGTTGCAGCATTAACGATGGCACATGGTTCTTCACTTGTAACTCCTTACCAAATCTCTTGTTCCCCAGGCTCTAAACATTAGTTACCAGGGAAGACCTCTGGCCAGTGCAAGGTCACTTCTAGGACCATCCAGAAATGAACAACTAGGGAATGTACGGCTGGGCAGACAAGGAAACCAGGGACCTGCTGGAGATTAAGCAAGGGTCATATAGGTAAAGAGGGAAGAGAAAAAAGTATGTGATGAAGCTGAGTAGATCAGTATTACGCAGTTCTTCCCAGTTTCATAGGCTAGGGATTGTAATTCCCTTTTAAATGCATTAAGACTATTTCTAGCACAATGTAGGAATCTGAAGAGCTTTAAGTTGTTTGCTTTTTTGTAATTACAACTGATTTACAAATTACTTAAAAGTGTTTGGCACTGGAGAAAGTAATTATTTTTATGTTCCAGTAGGTGCAGTCATATATATTTTAAAGTAGCTGCCAAAAAGTTGCTAGCTACTCTAAAATGTAAATGATTGCAATTACCAAAGGACACCAAACGACTATCTCTAGTAAAGTATTTTTGAACTGGACTTGTTCCCATGGGCAGTACTGAAATTACAGTGAGGATGTATTGGTAAGCATCCAAAGGTTGTTCATGTTTTTGAATATTAATTTACTAATTAGGATTGGTAACATCAGTGTACCATTTATTTCTAGCACAACATATAAGTCATCCTGATCGTCTATCCATCTATAGACATAACCAAGGTCAGGCTTATTCCTCCATCTTTGCTTGGTACTATTGTCTTCTTTCCCTTTACCCTGGGTGGAATAGTCACCCTTCTATGTTTGGTAGGAGGGCTGGTCATTTATCCTTATATTGCAGGCGGAGGGGGTATCACTTCCTTTTGTGATGTTCTATGGCATATCTGGAAAACTGAGTCTGGAAAACTTTTCAGAGGCATTGCTTTGCCTATTTTCTTTGGGCATTGTTGTGGGTGGTCTTTTTTTTTTCCTTTATGAAAGTCATTTTGGGGCAGCGATAATAAGAGAATGCATTTGTGACAGCACCAATTATGTGGAATTTGCTGGGATTGCATTCTGTAGCCTATTATATTTTTACCATTTGTTTGAGTATATTGTTTAACCTTCTTTTCTGTTTTTCATTTGGAAATATTTGTGAAATTTTTCAGTATAAAATCTGGAACTTCTTAAAAATGACTATTGCCACTGTTGCAAAATGAACATTCCAATGCTTTAGCTGCATTCATCAAGGTAGATTAGTTACAATCTTCCATCATATTACAATTCCTCTCAACTGTCCACATTTCCTCAAAGTGTCCAGATATGATCTGTTCATCATAAAATTTGTGGTTTTCAGGAAATTCAGAATTGAACTCATTACATAATTTGAGATTCAGACTTTTTATCCTTCAGAAAATGTACACCAATGCTACACCTATTTATTCTAGCAACTTTCTAAGCATATATTTAAAAACTGTCCCCATTTTTGGGCCTTTATCCCCCATTATTTTTGCTTTTGTCCAGATTTATTGTGCAAGACGTTGACAGGTGTGCAGATTGCTAGTAGACCTGTCTTGTTGTATTGCTTTAGTGTTGCTGTGATCATCTAAGGGTCTCCATTTTGTTTTGTTTCAGAAACTGGGCGTTATCAGCCCTAATCTCCATTTTGTTTGCATACTGACACAGTTTTTGGGTAAGAACTATATAATAACATTGGCCCTTATTAAGTGCTACTTGAGAAACATAATAGTTTTTATTCAAAAGACAGATTCAGTAGTTTGAGGAAGCCTTAGACTCTTTTTATTAACTTAAAATTTGTTTTCCTTTTCATAGTTTTGTTGATTTGCAGTACTGCTTTGTGTACCTCTAATTAACTGTATTTTTTTTTTAGATTGCATCTTCAAGTTGTAGAAGTTAAAAAATAAATGTTATGTTCATGTCTATTTGCCAAACATTTTCCTTTCAAAATAATTTCATTCCTGGTTGCTAAAACAAATTTAGCTTTTGTGTTTTTATTTTTCAAATGCTAGCATGAGCTCAGTCATCCTTTAGCTGTCAATGTCATGACTGAAAGTCTTAAAATATTTTTTTGCTATTTGGTTTATGCTAAGAAGGTTTAATCATGCACAAAAATAACAGAGGCTGTTGCTGATCCCATGTCTAACTCCAGGTGATGCAGCACTCCAGATGCCTCTGAAGTGACTCCCACAATTTTGTGATGCTTTGTTGCCAAATTATATGCTTCATAGTGAATGCTTTCTTGCCTGTTACCTACTCTCTCTATCACTTCTACATGTATATGTTTGCATTTCATGTTTCTCAAACTTTTTTTTAATTATCAAAGCCAAAAACAGGGGCAAATTTTAAACATTGCTCCTATAAACTTAGAAAGTTGCTAGAATAACAGGTTTTGAGTGAACTGATACTATAGGAGGAAATATAAGACCATTCAACCTACACGACTGGTTTCACAAGGAATTTTCCTTGTCTACAAATGGTACTGTACCCTCTTTTAATAATTTACAAAGTATGTTGGATGGGTTTCAGACTAGAATTTGAAAGTACGCAACCTTCAAGTAGACAACTTTTACTTAACTGAGTGTTTACATAGAAGAGTGGTTCTTAAATGTTTACGCATTTTTAAATTTCCAAATGAGCTTGTAGCAGGCATGGACATGCATAAAGAAATTTTAGAACTTTTTGACAGACATGGTTTTTAACTTATTCAATTTATTATTAAGTTTAACAATATAAAGCTCAATTGTTTGTTTGAAGAGGTTAATGATCTTGAGAGAATTGCAGAAGACTTGCTTTTTGAACAATACAGTGCTAAATATAATGCTATTTTGATAAAGTTGAACAGCAGGTGAATATGAATTTAAAAAGGAAAGAGAAAAAAATGATTAGAGATCAGGGCAAGTATTCTAAATCTAAAGCATACCCCCTTCTCCCTTTTAAAGGTATAAGGAATGATGTACAGCAGAATGTTACTAATGTAAGTTTTACACCCCCCCAATTCATCTACACAGGTACACCATCCTCCTTCCAAGGAAGTGCAGGATACTTCTAACACCCAAGATTATGAACACAATTTTCCACCTTTGAGGAGGTCCGAAAAGCTGGCCAACCAATGTAAGGAAAGTGTTTTTTAGAGACCTCAATAACATACCTGAGATCCAACTACAGGGGACGGAGGAGGGGGGAGAATGAGGGGGGGAGAAATTGGAGGAATTAACTATTATGCATGATTCATGTAATACAGAAACTAATGCTTCAGGTATCACTCAGCTCTATGGTGGTGTTTTATTAACACACCAGGGATTCAATATTTTTAACTATTCAGACCTTATTATTACACCAGTACATTTTCCCCTTTTTAATAAGGAATTTAAGCTTGTTCCCATCCCTAAATTTAATATCGTGGATACTGTTGTTGAACTGAAATTATATACATGTAAGTTGAACGTTCTGCTTAATTTTGATGCTAAGAATTCTGAGTATGATGACTCTGCTTTAACTACCACCTCCAATTATAAACATTTAAGGAAAAAGAGTGTATACAATCTACTTTCGAATGACATTTTATCTGTTTTTGAAAAAGCCTGTGAAAAAGAGATTTACAATCTGAAACAGTTCCATGGATTTTATATTTCCAACTTAACTAAGGAAGAAAAGGAAGTTATGATGGGGCTTAGGAGTAATTCATCAATTAGAATTATGAAGCCAGACAATGGTGGGGGGATTGTTATACTTGACAAAGACGATTATGTCTGTAGCATTTACAACCTTTTGCAGGACACTGAGAAATATAGTGTTGATTTGAGGAATGAAATTTTTATTGCATATAGAAAGGTCATGTTTTTTTTAACATGATGTGCTCATGCAGGGTAGCATTAAAGATTCTTACTCATCAAATCCCCTTACATTCCTACTGTGTTTGGTATACCAAAAAGACACAATGACATTCATTGTCCCCCATACAGACTTATTGTGTCGGCCAATAATTCTAAGACTTATCCTCTTGCTGTTTACATTGATTGTGTACTCAAAGATTGTATTTCATTTGTGTATCACATTCTCAAAGATTCATGGCACTTTTTGGATAAGATGAATATACACGTCTTGAGTCTTTGTAGTGGTTTTTCCACCATTGATTTAGTGGATCTTTTTTCATCTATTCCTCACTCTTATGGTTTGGAATTGTTTTTTGAAGCTATTACAGAACTTACTTCATTGGATGGTTCTTCTGTAAATTGTACTGTTGAACTCATGGAATTAGTTTTGACTAATAACTTCATTACATTCAAGGGTGAATATTACAGGCAAGTCAAAGATGTGGCTATGGGGCAAGCTTTGCCCCCATATATAGTATGCTAACTTACTTCTGTATAGTTTAGAAAAATAATTTATTTTGACATGTTCTTATTCATGTAGATGTTTTAGTTTTTTAGATACCTAGATAATATATTTATTTTATGGAAGGAATGTGATTTGGATGTGCATACACATTTTTTGTTATATCTTAATGATAGAACATCTTTTTTGTCCTTTACTGGAAATTTTGAGACAGATTCTATTAATTATTTGGATGTCACTATCTTTAAGGATTTTTCAAGGGATATTTTATGTTCCATAGTTTGCAGAAAGCTGACTTTTTCTAACAGCTTTTGGACTACAACAGTTGCCACCCCAAGTAAGTTAAACAGAATATTTTTAAAGGTCAGTTAGTAAGAGCAGCCCATATGTGTTCTGATGTAGTCCACTTTACTGCCGAAGTTGAGATTTTAACCAAGTTTTCTTTAGAAAGGGGTTACCCTAAAGAATTTTTAAATAAAATAGCAAGTGATGTGGCTGAACTGTGGGGCACAAGATGCAAACCCGTTTTAGCCCAAGATAACCCCATCATTTCCTGTTCACAAGAGCCCTCTATGGGATTTTAACACAGTTTCTATGGTTAAATATACACATGCTTTAGTGGTTACTTTTAACAACTAAGCAAACTCTATTAAAGAAATTGTGAACAGAAATTGGAATATTTTTAAGAGTGATAAAACTATTTTTAAAAATTTGGGTTCTGTGCCCACTTTTGTTTTTAAGATGGGTCATCATTTTTCATATTTATTTAAACATCCTTGTACTTTTTTGCATTCTATTAATGATGGGAAAAGGGGCACTAGAAAATATGGCACTTGTCATCAGTGCCCTTTGATTTTGGAAGAGACAGTGTTATCAGTTGGTCAACCTCATGTTAACATAGTATTGAAAAATGGCAACTGTTCAAATAAGGGGGGTGATTTATATTGCAGTGTGTCAGAAGTGTTTCAGTTTTTGTATTGGAAAAACGGAGCATCAGCTCAGAAGGAGAATATATGGACATTTGTAAGCAATTAGTAGAGCTAACAAAACCAACACTTTATATAAGCATGTTCAGGAGTGTTCAGGATTCACTAAGTTTTTGTTTGGTATAGTGGAAGTTGTCCCCTAAGATATCAGAGGGGGGAACTGGGAAACTCATCTTGAAATGAGGGAATTGTTTTGGCAGCTTAGATTAAATGCTGCCAGCAATAAATGACTTAATGATTAAATTTCCATTGTATCTGTTTTAAAATACAGAGCTGCTCAACTGTAAAGAAACTTATTGTATACTTTAATGGTTCACTTTGTTATAAAACATTTTAAACTATTTTCCATTTTTATAACAATTGTGTGCATTTTTTAGTGTTCAGTTTTATTTGAGTGCATTTAATTGTGTTCACACTTTTGAATCTTATGATTTCAGCTAATTGATCATGTGGTTTTGTCAATTAAATCCTATGGTTATAAAAAGGGTTTGTGGGTTATGATGGTTCAGAAGAAGTCCATTTATTTAGGACGAAAGCACTCAGACATTTTTATGTTACAAATAAAAGTGCTTTTAACTATTTTTACATTGTGCCTTGGCTGGTCTAAGTGGATTTAATATATTTGTGTACATTTACTACAAGTGGTTTGCCTTTATTTGAGCTTCTTTGGCAAAGCGACACTTTGACAGCTTTTTTCTTTCCAGGTTTTGAATTATTATGTATTTTCTGAAAGATATAAAGTCTGAAAGTAAAATATCTGTCATTATTTACTATTATTTAATGACTTCAAACCTCAATAATGTGGCAGAAAACCATAAATTTTATGAGGAAAAGACCAAAAATATGAGGCAAAAATCTGGACATTCTGCAAAAACCTGAAAAGTTGAGAGGCATGCTTGTACTATACTGCTTTTTCAAGGAGTGGTAGCCTAGTAATGCTGAGAGTGAATTTATGAATACACATCCAACTTACTAACTCCTTTTTAAATGAAGATAGTGTGTCACATTGATTTACCAGGAGTAGAAGTTTGTTCCAGAGAAGGAATAATCTTGATGTGACAAATCTGTTTCTCTAGAGTGATTTGTTTATTTACTGAAGCAGGTTTAGATCTCTAGTCCTAGTGTTCACTGGACACTTTGACTTGTGGAGATATAAGAGGTCTTGGACTCCCATATCCCTATTGGCCCAGAACGCAAGGCACAGATTACCCCCGAGGAGTCTATAAGAACACTGAATACGGGGACAAAACTTCCAGCCTCTCTGATAACTCAGGTCTTTTAGGCCTGCTTTCTTTTTGGTCAGAAATCTTTGGGGGTCTCTCTGGCTGCTCGATATGTTTAGTATGCCAAATCCAAAAGGGGGCCTTGTATTCAGTGATGGGCTTGATCGTGTGGCATACAGAGGGGAGTAAGTATGTTTTGGATCAAGATGATGTATCCTTTGTGATCAGCTGTGCTAGACAGAAGGATTTCCTAACTGCTGTAGCAGCATGATGATCAAAGGAAAGAGAATGATCTACCCATGTTCCAAGGTCTCTCACAGCATCTTTGTTTTTGGAGTCAGGCATTTTCAGTACTATCAGTTGGGTGGGAGGTCTGTGTACCCAATTCAACCCTATTACATTTTTCAGCATTTAGTTTTAGCCCACTTCCTAAGCAAAAGTTGTTAACGTGTAAGTACTCATTGTAGCTTCTGCATATCAGAAGGGGATTTGAGAATAAAATACCAGAGATCCTCATTTTTGATTTGGAGATTTGAGAAGTATATGTAGAGATCCTAGTACAGATTCCTGAGGAATCCCATCGGTTACCTTCAGGTTCTCTGAATACTCACCTGCCACCCTCACTGTGTAGATTCTGATCCTCAGCCATTTTTTGCCATCTGCCTAATAACATACAGGTCAGGTTGGAGCACATTTAGCTTGTTAAGTATGTTAGTATGTGGTATGGTATTAAATGCCTTGGGTTGGTGAAGATGTGCTGCATGGACAGTGGGATCACAGTCAACGGCTTGTGTTACCTTCTCAAAAATAATTACCAGATTCATTAGACAGAATCTACCCTTAACAAAACCAAACTGCTGGGGGTCATGTCTCATAAGATGTTTAATATCTTAGTTCATCTGTCAATTATGACCCACTCCATGCCCATCAGATAAGGCTCATCAGGCTAATGTGGCTGTAATTTCTGGGGTCCATTGAGGGAGCCCTTATGAAGTGGCATCACAACTGTTGTGTGCCATACTTCAGGGATAAAGCCAGTGGGTAAGTTCAGGTTGAATAGCTGTAAAAGTGGGTCCAACAACACGTTTATTGTTGACTTTGTTTTTTATGGTTTTCAGTTTTTGTTGTTTATCTAAGAAGCTTTTTCCTTTTATCGTATTGGTATTGCTTATTTATGCATGTGATCCATCTGACTGCTTTGCTCTTACATTTCTTATTTTGTTTAATTCAGGTTTGGGCTGTCAGCTTAACAGAGTTTTTTAGGTAAACACAGAGTTTATTTGCATAACTATTAGCTGTGTCAACATTTTGGAGGTTACAATTATAGCTGACCTTTGATACTTCATCATAGAATTGTAGAAGGTTTGTACACCAATACGGTGATATTTGCATCTGATGGGGTTTTGAAGGAGAAGATTACCAGTTTATGGTCAGACCTGAGTGGGATAACATATACCAGTGAGACAGTGTATATAGATGTTATGTTTGTAAGGACTAGATCAGAAATATTTTTATTTTCAAGTCGACTTTTTGAGTATTCAGACCAGGAGATTCTTGTTTATGAAATTGAGGAATGTTTCATCATAGTCTACATTTGAGGTGTAAGCCTAACAGTTTATCAAAATAGTCAAAGTCACCCAAGATGATGATGGATTTGTGAATATGAAGTTCATCAAATATTTTTTAAGAATCAGGCATGTTTTGGGGGGATCATCAAGGGATCCTGTAACATGTTAAGATCTAATAGCAGGTTTTATTTTGAGTGAGTTGAACCTCAGTACGTTTGCATTATAGGTATTTAGGAATCTTCCTTGAGGTAATGTAGGCTTTTACAAATATGGATACTCTACTATAGTTCCCACTGGGTATAAAAGCATAGGAAGCACAAAACTGAGATAAAGAGTGGGGTGCATTCTTAGCTTTTAACCCCACTTCAGTTATAAAACACACAAGTATGTGTTCCAAATGCAGAATGTATTCGAAGTCAGGCAATTTGTTATTTAGAATCCTAGAACTGAGTGGCACCACCTTGATGTTGATTGGTATTTATTTTTTTTAGGTTGAAGATCCATTAGCTGGATCTGCCTAAAAAGGCACTATGGTGTCAGCAAAGGTTTTAACCAGTTTGTGGAAGCCCTGGAATGATACGTGCAAGCTGTCCATAGCAAAGCAAGTAGGGCTGTGCAGGGACTTGCCCCCACAAGTAGGGCTGTGCAGAAACTTGCCCCTTCAAGTAGGGCTATGCAGGAACATGCCCCTTTCCTGACACATACTGGCTTTTGTTCAAATTACAACAGTTCTTCAGTAAATTGTTGAAACCAATTATTTTTTCTCAGCATCATTCTTGGAGAAAGAAATATTTCACTCAATATCAGTCTTTCCTGCATTTGTGATATGCATAGAGAGCTCAGAAATATCTCCCTGCATATCCCTTGGGGTTTTGTGCACCCAGTCATTTACACCCAAATGGTCTATCACCATCTCATAGTTCTACTTGCTCATCTTAAAGGACTTGAGGGCCATTGAAACATCAAAGATCTTAACACCTGAAAGACAACTCACTATCTCCCTATTTTTTGTGCAACCTTGTGAGGTTAGAGTCTGTTTATCTTACTATGGCGTCACCAGTACATTTTATTATTAGAGGATGTAAGCATACTGGGCTTGGGAAGAGGTTTGTTTCCCCCCTGAGGACTGTCAGAAAAGGATGTGGCATTATGTGTTGTGGTGGTTAATTTCCACTGATACATGGTCTTGTTAGACCTTTAGCCTTAGGAAATGACCTTTTTTGTTACAGCTTCAGCACGTGATCATTTTCTGTGCATTGGTGTGGTGTGGAGTGAAGTTGTGTGGTGCTCGCAGATTGTGTTCTTTTGTGAGACAGATGCCTCCATCTTAGTTAAATATTTATATTTCTCATAGGTAGTTTGTGATGAGGTAAGTAGTACTTCAATGTAAGCATCAGATAGTTGCTACACAAATGCTATGAGGTTACTACCAATGAGGGAAGACAAGCTGGCTGAGAGTGTAAAAAATAATTGTATTTTTATATTTGGTTTCCGGAAAACTCTTCTTTGGCAAGTATTTAGATGTGCAAAATATTAAATGTGTCCTTTCCTTTAAAAAAATGTGCACAGAATATTAAATATTAGTGGGTACCATGAGAGGAGTTGTGGTATTGTATGAGGAAGTCGGGAGTGTCAAAGAAGTATGTAAGAGTGGTACAGGATATGTACAAGGGTAGTGTGACAGCGGTGAGGTCTGCGGTGGGAGTGACGGATGCATTTAAGGTGGAGGTGGGATTGCATCAAGGATCAGCTCTGAGCCCTTTCTTATTTGCAATGGTGATGGACAGGTTGACAGACGAGATCAGACAGGAGTCCCCGTGGACTATGATGTTTGCAGATGACATTGTGATCTGTAGTAAGAGTAGGGAACAGGTGGAGAAGACCCTGGAGAGGTGGAGATATGCTCTAGAGAGAAGAGGAATGAAAGTCATCAGGATTAAGACAGAATATATGTGTGTGTGAATGAGAGGGAGGATAGAGGAATGGTGAGGATGCAGGGAGTAGAGGTGGCGAAGGTGGATGAGTTTAAATACTTGGGATCAACAGTTCAGAGTAATGGTGAGTGTGGAAGAGAGGTGAAGAAGAGAGTACAGGCAGGATGGAGTGGGTGGAGAAGAGTGTCAGGAGTGATGTGTGACAGATGAGTATCAGTAAGAGTGAAAGGGAAGGTCTACAAGAGGCTAGTGAGACCAGCTATGTTATATGGGTTGGAGACAGTGGCACTGACAAAAAGGCAGGATTCAGAGCTTGACGTGGCAGAGCTGAAGATGTTAAGATTTGCACTGGGTGTGACGAGGATGGACAGGATTAGGAATAAGTATATTAGAGGGTCAGCCCAGGTTGGAAGGTTTGGAGACAAAGCCAGAGAGGCAAGATTATGTTGGTTTGGACAAGTGCTGAGGAGAGATGCAGAGTATATTGGGAAAAAGATGCTAAGGATGAAGCTACCAGGTAACAGGAAAAGAGGAAGGCCTAAGATAAGGTTTATGGATGTGGTGAGAGTGGACATGCAGGTGGTTGGTGTGACAGAGCAAGATGCAGAGGACAGGAAGAAATGGAAACAGTTGATTCGCTCTGGTGACCCCTAATGGGAGCAGCCGAAAGAAGAAGAAGAAGAAGAAGAAGTGGGTACCATAAAACATTTGTAATGTAATAGTTAACCACTGGAAGTGGCTGGCTGTAACAAGGCTTAGTAAGAGTAAAACTTCAGTTGAAGTGCCTTTGTCTGTCATGTGCATGTTCAGTGCTGCATGAAGCACAGCTCAGTGTAATATAGATGAAGCAAGAATGTAAAGAAACCAACGAAAACCAGCTTCAGCCAGTAATGGCAGCTTCCTAGAAACAGCAGCGGCTTATTCTCTTCCCCAGAATAATCACTACTGTCTCTAAAACCACACACACTTGAACAAAACTTTGTGTCGCATTAGCTAAACTGCAATTATTTAAAATGGAGGGAGTAAAATTAGCCTAAGGAAACAACACAGATCTTAAATCAAGTAGGTTTAGCACAGGGAGTAACACAGTGTTTATAAATCAGTCAGGTGACTATAAACACTGCAGCTTCCAGCAAAAATTAAGTAAATGAGCAAAAACTGTTGAAAAACTAGTAACAGTGGCATAAATCAACTGGCAACAATAAGTCCAATAGAAATAAAGTACTTTCCTGCTTTGCAGCTTTAAAATGCAGTCAAAACGCCACTTTTAGCTTATTCCAGCCCTCTCTAGACATAGCAAAGACTCCAAACAATCATCTGTTCGTGCAATATAGCGGAACTAAGAATTTAAAGAAACAAATGAAAAAAACAGCATTGGCATCAGACAATAACAGCTTCCTAGAAACAGCAGCAGCCTGGCCTCTCCCACAAAATAATCACTGGTATATCTCAGAGTCAATGCATGCACACTAGACTATAACTTTGCTGTAGCAGTATAACTAAATTATAGTTAAGTTAAAATAGAGGAAAAACAGAAGATTTTAAGCACAGAGAAATTATATATTACTAAGTAAATCAATGAAGTGACTGATTTTTTTAAGAGCTGTATTACAGTCACGTGGCTACAGAAACACAAACATGAAATAAAATGAGCAAAACTTATTTAAATACTACTAAAATGTCAGAAATCAACAAGAAGTAATAAGTGCCAAAAAATGAAGTACATTCCTGCTTTTTAGCTTTGACATGGGTGCGTAGGGTTGCCATCTCTCCAGGATTGCCCGGGAGGCTCCAGGATTTTTATAGCATCTCCCGTCTACCGGAAGTAATTACAAAACTTCTTAATGTACAGGAATAATGACATTACACTCTCTCTCTCTCTCTCTGTCTCTCTCTCTCTCACACACACACACACACACACACACACACACACACACACACACACACACACACACACACACACACACACTTCCTCATTCATACCTGCATTCATTCACACATCGCTCTCACTGTCTGTCACACCCACACACCACACGCCCATTGCTGTCTCTCTCTATCTCTCACACGCACACACCCACTTACCTCAACTGTACAGATTTTTCCATAATGTCCAGATTTTTGCCTCATATTTTTGTTCCATTTCTCATAAAATTGTGGATTTCTGGCATATTAGTGGCAAATAATTAAAGACTGAATTTAGAAAATAATGACAGACATTTGTTTCAGACTTCATACCCTTCAGAAAATTAATGCTAATGCAAAACCTGTTATTCTATCAACTTTCTAAGTTTGTAAGAGCAATATTTAAAAATTGTCCTTATTTTTGGATCTTTGTCCCACTTTTATTTATGTCTTTGTCTAGATTTCTTGCTCTAAGAGGTTGAGAGGTATGCCACCTGACTTAAGGTTACTCATTCATTCACACATTGCACACTCACTCTCCCGATCTCACACACACACACACACACACACACACACACACACACACACACACACACACACACACACACACACACACACACACACACACACACACACACACACACACACACACACACACACACACACACACACTGACTTCCTCATTCATACCTGAATTCATTCACACATTGCTGTGTCTGTCACACCCACACGCCACACACCCACTTTTGCATTCATTCATACATCGCTGTCTCTCTCTCTCTCTCTTACACACACACACACACACACAACCACACACCCACTTACCTCAACTGTACAGATTTTCGCAGAATGTCCAGATTTTTGCTTCATATTTTTGGTCTGTTTCTCAAAAAATTGTGGTTTTCTGACATATTAGTGGCAAATTATTAAAGACTGAAGTTAGAAAATAATGACAGACATTTGAGTTTCAGACGTTATTCCCTTCAGAAAATCCATGCTAATGCAAAACCTGTTATTCTATCAACTTTCTAAGTTTGTAAGAGCAATATTTAATAATTGTCCCTATTTTTGGGTCTTTGTCCTACTTTTATTTATGCCTTTGTCTAGATTTCTTGCTCTAAGAGGCTGAGAGGTATGCCACTTGACTTGACTTATGCATTCATTCACACATTGCACACTCACTCTCCTGATCTCTACACACACACACACACACACACACACACACACACACACACACACACACACACACACACACACACACAAAATCTCTCGCTCCATACCTCTCAACCTCTTCCAGCAAGAAATCTGGACAAAGCCTTAAGTAAAAGTGGGACAAAGAACCAAAAATAGGGATAGTTTTTAAATATTGCCCATTATTTACTGCTTTGTCCAGATTTTTTTGTTCTTAGAGTTAACTCTCTAACAACCAGAAATGACACTTATCTGGCATCTACCAACAAGAATAGGGGAATAAAAAAGCTGCTTAACCATTTCTTTAGTTTTATTATGCATTTCACTTTCTTCTTGGTTGGTTTTCCAAACAAGAGGGAACAACATATTGGACCTGGTCTTCACCAGCATGGGGACTCTATGTTCCACACCAGAGGTAAACCCTTCATTGGTAAGATCAGACCATAAACAAATTTCCCTGTACATCCATATCCCGTCCCCACCCCCAGCCAAGGAAATCACTGTAAAGAATTTCTCAAAAGCCAACTTTGCACTTCTCAAGACTGAGGTGGAATCCTTCAAAGCCCCAGGGCCAGAGGATAATACAGCCCAATCCGCAGAATCCTTTACAAATGCATTCTATGAGCACCTGCAGGAATGCATGGATTGTGCTATCCCAAATAATAGGTTCATAGGTTCATAGGTTCATACTAGGCTATCTGCCCTAGGGCATTTATAAGCCTAGCCAGAGTGTGTGTGGCTTTCACCACCCCTTAGGATGAGAATACTATACCCATTAGTTTGCTGTGCCTCTGTCCAGCAGTGATACAGAGATGATTCCCGGGGTAAACCTACGATCTCCCATCCACTCGTCAAGATTTCTCTTGAACAGAGTCAGTGAGGGGCTCTGCCTCACATGGACTGGGATTCTGTTCCATAGTGTAGGGAGTCTCTGGGTGATGAATCTGTCCCTCCAGCATGTCCTATTTATATCCGTGTTGAGGTTTAAGTCTCTTGCTCTCGTGGCTCTGGTGGATTTGGATTTTTTGAGGTGGAGCATGTCCATTAATTCCTGGTTGGACATGGCCTTGTATGTCAGGCACAGATCACCTCTGAGCAGATGGTATGCGACTGAATAGAGCTGGAGTTTCTTCAGTCGGCATCGTATGACATATGTTTGAGCCTTTATCCTTTTGGTGAGGAACTTTTGGGGTCTTTCCAACTGCTGCAGGTGTCGGGTAAGGTACATTAATGGGGCGTTGTACTCAATCATTGGTCTGATAAGTGAAGAGTACAGGGGTACAATGACCTCTCCTGATCTGGATGTGAATCCCTTCATGATCAGGTGGGCAATGTAGAAGGTCTTCCTAACCACTTTGGCAATGTGAGTGTCAAAAGAGAGGTTACTGTCAACTTGGGTCCCCAGGTCCCTGATAACTTCTTCCGTGTTTAATGGATTACCACCTATGTGGTAATTAGGGGTTACCTTGTTTTTCCCAAAGGGTATGACTATACATTTCTTGGCATTTAGCTTAAGGCCATGGCTCTGGCACCAGTTATCCATTTCTATGAGACCTTTCTGGAGGATGTCTGTGTCTGATGGAGTGTCAATTATGGTGCCCAGTTTGCAGTCATCTGCAAATTTTGTCAGCCACAATCCCCTATGTTTGCCTGCACTTCAGAAAAATAAATGCCGAACAAGAGGGGGCCCAGGACTGAGCCCTGTGGGACACCGCTCGTGACCGGCTTAGAGTCTGACATGGCACCAGCAACGCTAACCCTGTGTGTTCTGTCCTTGAGCCAGTTTGCAACCCATCTTGTGACATATGGGTTTACATCTAAGCTGGTGAGCTTTTCTATGATGCCCAAGTGGGGTATTGTGTTGAACGCTTTTGCTAGGTCAAGGTAGGCTGTGTGAACTGCCTTACCCTCATCAATGGCCTTAGTGACTGTTTTGAAAAAGTCGACCAAGTTCAAGAGGCAGGATCTGCCCTTGACAAAGCCAAATTGGGTAGGATCCATTGTCTGTAGGTCCCCAATGTCTTTATTTATGAGTTCCATTATGATCCTCTCCATAGCTTTGCAGACAAGGCTCGTCAAGCTTATGGGGCAGGGTCCGAGAAGCACCGCCTTTGTGGAGTGGGACCACAGTTGCCGCACGACATTCTTTCGTATCCTGTAGTAAGGCTAAGATTAAACAGCAGCCTTATGTGTGGGTTTAGTTCCTCATTGAGTTCGTAGCACACAGCCGGGGACACCGTCCGGTCCCATTGATGCTGTGTTTTTGCTTTAGAGAGCAACTCTCACCTGGGCATCTGAGATGTTTGGGAGGCTAGACTCTGGTGGGATAGATATTTCTCCTTTTGGGAGGGAGGGAGAAATTTGCACTGAACCTGTCTGCCAGTATGTTGGCAATGTCTGTGGGTTCAGTGATTTTTATCATTTTGGACTAATTCTGAGCATATCTGGGAGTTTCCACCCAGATTTCTAACATAGCTAAAGAAGGCTTTATGATTGTCTTTTGTGTCATTAGCGATTTTTCTCTCAAAGTTGGCTTTGGATGATTTTATGAGTGATCGTAGTTTTTTGCTAGTATCGATCAGAGATGCCTTCCCATTTAGGGATTTTGCTCTGTCATGTAGTAGCTTTCTCCTCTTGTTGTAGAGTTTGTTTATGGCTGGAGTCCACCAGACCGGGCACCTGCCTTTGGTGGAAAGGGTCTTGATTTTATTAGGGATTGCTTGATCCATACATTCCTGGAGAAGGCATTTGTAAGGGTTTCAGCAGCGTGGGTTGTGGTTTCCACTGGCTGGGCCTTGAAGGATACCACTCCAGTCTTAAGTGTGATGTTTGCTTTTGAGAATTTCTTCACGGTGGTCTTTTTGGGAGGGGGTGGGGGAGGGATGTGGATCTCCAGTGAGATTAATTTATGGTCTGATCTCACCAATGAGGGATATACTTCGGTGTGGAGCATTTTGTCCCCATGTTTGTGATGATCAGGTCTAGTATATTTTCTCCTCTTGTGGGAATGGTGACTAGTTGTTCCATAGCATTTGAGTTTATGAACTCAAGGAACCTTTGGGCTAGGGTGTTGGGGCTTGAGTAATGTTCCCAGTCTATGTTTGGGTAGTTGAAGTCACCCAATATGATGGTGTTTGGAGAGACATTCATACTCTCCAGTGTCTTCAGGAAGGCTGTGTGGGTTTCCTGAGTTTGAGAAGGTGGTCTGTAGCATGTTACAAATTGTAGGGCAGTTTTACCTATGGTTAATTGCACCTGGATGGTCTCCGATGCTTCGTGCATTGCCACTAACCTGGAGGTGTGGGTATCCTTTATGAATATGGATACTCCTCCTTTTGTGGTTCGGTCCGGATTTTGGGGAACGCATGATATGAGGTATAACCTGATAGTGCTGGGATGCTCTCAGGAGCCTTGAACCAGGTTTCAGTCACAGCACAAACATCGATGTTCTCCATACTGAGGAGGGCGCATCTTGAGGTTTAGACTTCTGGCATTGAGCAGTATTACCCTTAGTTTTTCTCCATTTTTGTTTTCTAGGGCGGTAGGTTTATCATTTGAGCCTTGCCTAAAAAGGCACTATGGGGATGGCAAGAGCCTTTGCCAATATCCGGAAGCCCAGGGTGACAGGTGCAAGCCGTCCCTTGCAGCGTGGCTTGTCAAGCATGTCATCCCAGGCAGACAGACATTGGATCCCCTTAGAATGACACCAGTAATTAAGCCAATTATTAAAGCTGATCATTTTGTCTCTGTATTGTGGCATCATTCTTGGTGAGGTAGGATACTGCTCAGGGTCAGGGTCATACGCCTGGGGTACATAATCTGAGAGCTCCTCTATGTCTCTTTCATGTAGTCCAGGGCATGGACAATGACTGAGTCATACTTGTACTTGCTGTGGAGTGACCTGAGTGCTTGTGTTATGTGGCGGATTCTAGCGCCTGACAGGCAGCTAACTGTGATCTTTTCCTTGTTCAGTCTGGTGAGTGGGACGTCAGTGTGTCTGACTATGGAGTCATCTATAACAAGTGTGTCTGGCATTGTGTTTGGCCTTAAGGGCTGTGACTGTTTAGCACACTGACTTTGAGAACTATGTGTTGCATGTCTTATGTCTTGAGGTGGCAGTTGCTTGGGTGTCTGCTTTGGAGGCCTCTGTAGTTTTGGTAGATTTTTGATCAGTGCCTCCGAGTATGTCTTTGTTTTGCAGTTGTGATAGTTCTATGTGAAACTAGGTTTGTGGTGTGCGTGGTTTCCTTCTCCTCCTGTCTGGTCTTGCCAGTCCTGAGTTGAGAGAGCTCAGCCTCCAGTTTGGCTATATAGTTGCATCTCTCACATGTATTTGTGTTTTGTGGGAGAAGGAGTGGGTTGTCTGTGTACATGAGGCAATTGTAACATTGCCTCAAGATGCCCAGATTCACCAGCTGAACAGGAGACATGCTAGAAAAAGTGAAAAGGTTTGCTGTGTAACTGAGTCAGAAGGGACCTATAGGAAATGGGTACTCAAGGGATTCTAGGCTAATGTAGTACTTTACCTATATAAAAATGCTTTAGGAGCAAGTGCTGAGCTATTGAGATAGAGAATAGACTGTTTAGATTGCAAGTAGAAAAGTTCTAAGGGAAAAATTGAAGAGCAGACTCCAGAAATAGTTTAACCTTGTTTAACCGGCGCTGCCTGATGGTGCTCTATGGGCAACTCCGTGCTTATAGCAGGGGGTTGAAAAGAGCTAGGATTTGACCCAAAATGGCCAATAGACTACAAGTTTCTGGCTGGAACCACTGCTCTAGGGACAAATAGGCTGCTCAGTGCTCCCCACTCCCACTGGTGAACAAAGAAGCTTCCCTTTATCCAAATAAGGATATGGAATAGCACAGGAACCAAGCCAAAGCCCAGAGATCAGCAAACTCTGAAGACTGGACTATTCTAGTTCAGTAAGTTTTTTTTTTTTTGCAGAAAAGAGAGGAAAACAGACAGTAAATGCTATAAACTTGAGTGTGTTAGCCTACAGGTAAAATTAAGCAACAAATAACTTTTTAAAAGTGCAAAACAGTTAATCAACACAAAAACAGTTTAAATAGAATGCAGAGCTGTATAAACATAAGCAGTAAATAATCAAAAAGCCAGAAAAAAATACCAAGACTCACTCCTCCAAAAACAGGAGACCTGTCTGGTGGACCCCGGCCATAAATTAGCTATACAACAGAAGGAGGAAGCTACTACATGACAGAGCAAAATCCCAAAAAGGGAAGGCGTTTCTGATCAGTATTAGCAAGAAACTTTGATCCCTCATAAAATCATCAAAAGCCAGTTTTGAAAGAAAAATTGCCCTCTAGACACTAAAGATAATCACAAGGCCTTCTTTAGTTATGTCAGGAATATGGGTGGAAACTTCCAGATATGCTCTGAATTGTTGCATAACGGTACAAAATATACCGAACCTACAGACATAGCCAACATCCTGGCAGACAGATTCAGTGCAAACTTCTCCCCCCCTTCCCCCCCAAAGGAGCAAATGCCTATCCCAACTGAATGTAACCTCCCTGACATCACAGATGCACAGGTGAAAGCTGCCCTTTCCAAAGCAAAAAACATAGCATCTATGGGACCGGACGGTGTCCCAGGCTGTGTCTTACACAAGCTCCAAGAAGAACTGAATCCTCACATTAAGTCACTGTTCAAACTCAGCCTTACTACAGGATATGTACCCAAAGAATGGTGTACAGCTACAGTGGTCCCACTCCACAAAGGTGGTGCCACAACGGACCCCGGGAACTATCGCCCCATAAGCCTGACTAGTCTGGTCTGTAAAGCTATGGAGCGTATTATCAAGGAACTCATGAACAAAGACATTGGGAGCCTCAAGACACTGGACCCTACCCAATTCGAATTTGTTAAGGGCAGATCTTGCCTCTTAAACCTAGTTGATTTCTTTGAAACAGTTACCAAAGCCATAGATGAGGGCAAGGTAGTCCACACAGCCTACCTGGACCTCGCAAAAGCCTTCGACACAATACCCCACGCAGGCATCATAAATAAGCTTACCAGCTTAAATATCAACCCCTATATCACAAGATGGGTTGCAAACTGGCTCAGGGATATATCCCATATGGTCAGAATCGCAGCTGCCATGTCCGAGTCCAAACCAGTTACAAATAGCGTCCCACAGGGCTCAGTTCTGGGACCTCTCTTGCTCGGTATATACTTCTCTAAGGTTCAGGCTAACACGGGGGGATTATGGCTGACAAGGTTCGCAGATGACTGCAAACTGGGTGCCATAATTGACTCTCCAGCTGGCACAAACATCCTCCAAAAGGGTCTCACAGAGACAGATGCTTGGAGCCAGAGCCACAGCCTCAAGCTAAGTGCTAAAAATTGCATAGTCATCCCCTTTGGGAAAAACAAAGTGCCCACAGATTACCACATAGGTGGTAATCCATTAAGTACGGAAGAAGTAATTAGAGATTTGGGGACCAACGTAGATAGTAATCTCTCCTTTGATAATCACGTTGCCAAAGTGGTTAGAAAGACCTTCTATATAGCCCACCTTATCATGAAAGGGTTCGCATCTAGATCAAGAGAGGTCATTGTGCCCCTCTACTCGTCACTCATCAGGCCCATAATTGAATACAATGCCCCTTTTGGGATGTACCTTACCCGACACCTGCAGCAACTGGAGAGACCCCAAAAGTACCTCACCAAGAGGATCATGGGCTACAAACAGATGTCCTATGCAGCTTGACTAAAGAAACTACAGCTCTACTCAGTTGCTTACCGCCTACTCAGAGGCAATCTATGGCTGACGTACAAAGCCATGTCAAACCCAGAATTAATGGACATGCTCCACCTCAAAAAATCCAAGTCCCTTAGAGCTAAATGCTCCAGAGACATAATCCTTAGCACAAAAATAAATAGGACATGCTGGAGGGACAGATTAATTTCCCAGAGGCTCCCCTCACTCTGGAATAGAATCTCAATTCATGTTAGAAATAGCCCCTTGCTGACCCTCTTCAAGCGAAATGTGGACGCGTGGATGGGAAATCGCAAATTCACCCCTGGTATCTCTTCTGTGTCCCCGCTAGACAGAGGCACAGTAAACTAATCTTAAAGGGTACCTTCTGTGACCTACTTTACAGAGGCACAGTAGGCTAATCTAATAGGAGGCGGAAGCCAAATACACTCTGGCTAGGCTTATAAATGCCCTAGGGCAGATAGCCTAGTATCTACCTATGAACCTAAGAAATTTCTTATGCATAAAAAAATTTAAGAGCTCTATGCCTACATGTTTCTTGGGTGTGGCTGGGCTATCATCCATGTATGACACCTTAAGATCGACTCTATAGCTGCCTGCTGCCCTGGGTGCAGAATCTGTACTGTACCAATCCCCATGGGTGCCGGATCACTTAAGAGTTTGCTGTACTTAATTTGTTGCCCTGGCTTCACTGTGCATGATCAATAAAACCTCGCAAGTCACAATGGCTGAATTAAAGCATTCGGATTCTGAATCTGAAAGTTGTATAAAGGCAAAAAAGAAGCATCACTGTTCATTCAATGATAAATGGTTAAAAGAAGACGATTTTATGGATTGGTTGGGTAAGAAAACAGAGTCTGAAGCAGAATGCAAAATTTGCCATCACACATTTACAGTAAAGTAAGAGGGACGCAGATCAGTAGTAGGGCATGCAACATCAGAGAAACATAATAAAAATATGAAGCAGATTAGGCAAAATACAGTCATGATGAGCTTCTTCAGAAAACCAAATACCAAAGAGGACAATCTTATAACAGCTGCTAAAGTAACTCTAACTTATCACAGTGTTAAGCATCATCACAGCTATGCGAGTCAAGATTGGTTTAACAAGATAATGGGAACTTTTTTCCCAGAATCTAGTATTGCAAAAAAGATTGCTTGCGGCATAACAAAGCAACTCATATAATTGAAAATATTCTCGCTGTTGCTTCACAAGAACAGTTGATCTCTGACTTACAAGAATCAAAGTACTTTACAATAGCAACTGACTCTTCAAACAAAGGAAGCATTAAACTTTTTCCAGTTAAAGTGCAATATTTTTCAAAACAAGAAGGAATAAAACATGGTTTGCTAGACTTTTATGAAGATTCAGATGAAAGCAAAGGCGATAATGTGTAGATTAGTTGAAGTGATAGAGAAAAATGGATTGGACATAAGCCGAGTGTTTGCATTTTCTGGGGATAATGCTGCAGTGAATTTTGGCAAGAAGATTTCTGTTTATGAGAAACTGAAAAAAAGAAATTCTGAACTCATTTCAGTGAATTGCAATGCCATATTCTGCATAATTGTGTTAAACAGTCATGCAAAACTTTGTTAATGGATGTTGAAATTCTCATTCTCAAAGTTTATGCTGAATTTTCTAGATATGCCAAACGAACTGCACAGCTTCAGTCATTTTTCAAGTCTGTCGAACCTGAGTATCAAGACATTCTTCGTCATGCACCAACAAGATGGTTATCATTACTTTTAGGACTTAAAAGAATACTTCTAATATGGCCTGCTTTGCAGTCTTACTTTGTTTCACGGGGAGAAGAAGAATGCCATAAAGTAATTTGGGATGCCTTTAGAGACGAAGAAAGTGAGTCCATACCTAGAATATACTGTGTTTCTTGCACAATGTTATGCAGGTCTTTCAAAGTAGTGTGCTAATGTTAGAGTCGGATCAAACTACTAGTTCCGAACTGCATGCTATGGTTGGAGTAAGACAGAAAATTGCAGATCGCAAGCAATACAAATTTTATGGAAAGGCTGCTGCAGACATGCTTAAAAGAATTCCACAGGATAAGAAAAGGCACTTTGAAGCTGATGCTGATCAATTCTACAAGTGTTTACTACTACCCAGACAAGTGGTATAATTACCAGGATTCAGAATTTCAAGCAATGAGAGCTTTATCCTTGAAAGAACCAATGAAATGGAGCTTATTCAAGGAACTGGCAGACACGTTGCACATTGACATCGACAAAGAACAAGTACTATGATGACTGCTGTATTCTGCGTGATGTCCAAACAGAGCTGTGGAAAAAAATGAATGAGTGATCAATTGATGGAAGGATTTTTTCGCAAAATTGACACATTGGAAGTGTGGTGAGGAACTCTTTAAAGTTGTATCCTTCACATTTTCTATACCTGTGTCAAATTCTTCATGTGAATGATGAAAGGTGTGTGAAAATTTGAGGTACAGTTCTTCTCAGTTTCATGAATTCTTGATGAAGACACCCAAATTGTTGATGGCTGCAAGATCTGATCAGAAATATACTTTTAAGCACAAGTAGTTTTCGTGACTCTACCAAAGCACACAGAATGAACATTTGAATAATTAGTTTACAGTTGGATTATTGTTTTGAACTTTTCCTGTACATAGTATTCATTGTATAATCATTATGAATATTAACATATCAAAGATTGATAATCTCCGAGTCGGACAGCACTTAGGCCAAACAATACGGTTTGTGTTTAACATTAAAATAGCATCTGCAGGAATTAGCCTTATGTGAAGTGGCAACCCTAGGTCAAAATGCCACTTTTAGCTTATTCCAGCTCATGTGCACTGATTTCATCCCTCTGAAGTCTTGTAGCAAAACATGTATTGGCTTCTGTCCCAAGGAAAATTTTATAGGTTCATAAGTTCATAGGATGAAACTAGGTGATTGGCTCGGAGGCCCTTATAATCATAGCCAAGAATTTTGCCCATGTACCTACAAAATCAGAACCTGTTCCCCCTATCTGGCAGGGACACGTGGGATCCCAAGGGTGTATTTTCTGTTTCCCATACAGTCGTCCAGGTTCCTCCTAAAGAGGGCTAGTGAAGTCCTCTGTTTGACATGGAGAGGGAGTCTATTCCACAGATAGGGGAGTCTTTGGGACAAACAATCTATCTTGCCAACAAGTTCTATTAATGTCACAGACCAGGTTGAGGACTTGCATTCAGGTTGCACAAGTGGAGTTTGACTTATGGATATGCAGCAACTTCATTAAAGTTGGGTCTGAGACAGCCTTGTATGCCAGACACAGGTCACATCTGAGCAGTCTGTACAAGACTGAGTAGAGGGACAGAGCTTTTAGCCTATCTGTATAGGATAAGTGTTTGAGACCCTGGATTTTCTTGGTCAGGTACCTCTGTGGTCTGTCCAGCTGCTGCATGTGCTTGGTAAGGTGCATGCTGAAGGGGGTATTGTACTCAATAATGGGTCTGATAAGGGAGGTGTACAGGGATGTTATGAGCTCCTTGTTCTAGGATGAAATACCCTTACTTATGAGGTGGGCCATATAGAAAGCCTTCTGTACAATGGAGGCAATGTGGTGGTCAAAATTCAGGTTGCTATCAACCTGGATTCCCAAGTCCCTCACAACTGATTGCATGCTATTAATGTGATAATTAGTGGGGATGCCATTTTCCCCAAATGGGATAATGATGCATTCTTAGCATTCAATTTGAGGCCATGCTTCTGGCACCTGTCATTAGTTTGGGTAAGGCCCTCTTGGAGGATGTTCACATCACTAGGGCAATTTAAGATAGCACCCAGCTTGCAGTCACCTGCAAATGTGTTCAGCCGCAGACCACTGGCTTCGGCTTGCACCTCAGAAAAGTATATCCCAAACAGTAGAGGACCCAAGACCAATCCTTGGAGGGTCTATATTAGATCACCGACCACTTAAAGAAGCGAACGGTGATTAATCGACCCTATGCAAGAGAAAGCTTACATTCTCGAACTGTCAGAACAGCAAGTTTTTTCCTAGGAAAAAAATTGATGTTCCAAAACACATACACACTACACAAGCACACCAAACAAACAGCAATCCACACACATACACCTAAAATCTTACAACTAACCCTACACTAAACTATACACACACCACTAACTATCCACTTACCTTAACCCAAACCCTAACCCTAAGGTCCGTCACTATCGCACACACACCTCACCCGCTCCCTAACCATAAATCACCTAACCCACCCTAACCCTCATGTCCACACAATTGCATACATACCTAACCTGCGCCCTAACCCTAACTCACCTAACCCACCCTAACCTTCACATCCACACAATCACACACTTACCTGAACCCAACCCGTAACTTTCCACCACAGCGCTATAAATACCGAAGCAACAGAAATGGACAACCAAAATCTTTTCCAAGAAAGATTTTGGGTTTCTGTTGCTTTGATATTTTAAGCTTTTTCTCCTTAGGGTTCAATATTAGAGCATTCAAAGGTTTTAAACCTCGATGTTCTAATATAGACCCTCCTTGGAGTATGACACTTGTTATGGGTCTACTACTAGAGGTAGCTTCCCTTATTTTGACTGAGTGGGTTCTATCAGTAAGCCAGTTAGCTACCCATCTGGTAACATACGGGTTGATGCCTAGTTGGGAGAGTTTGTCTATTATGCCAGAGTGGGGAATAGTGTCAAAGGCTTTGGCTAGGTCAAGGTAGGTGGTGTGCACCATCTTCCCCTCATCCATGGCTTTGGTGACTGTTTTGAATAAGTCAACCAAGTTTAACAGGCATGATCTCCCTTTGACAAAACCAAACTGTGTGGGGTCAAGGTTGCCAATGTCCTTGTTTGTAAAGTCCATGATAATGCGTTCCATGGCTTTCCACATCAGGCTAGTTAGGCTGATGGGGCTATAATTGCCTGGGTCAGTGGATGTTCCACCTTTGTGAAGAGGGATGACAATGGCTGTCATTCATTCAACTGAGATAAAGCAGGTGCTCAGGATTTGGTTGAATAGGGTGCCTACTGGTGCTGAGAGCTCTTGCCTGACTTCATGTAGGACGCAGCCATGGATGTTTTCGGGTTCCATGGAGGCTGCATTTTTTGCCTTTGAGAGGGCATTAAAGACCTTCTCTCCAGTGATGAGAGGAGGGGAACAGGTGCTGGGGATGTTCAGCATGGTGATGGGGGGGGGGTGAAGTTTTCACTGAAACTGTCTGCCAGCAGGTTGGCTGTATCTACAGCATTTGTATATGTGGTGGTCTTGACCACCAGTTCAGAGTCGATTTGGGTGTTACCTTTCAGATTGCAGACATATATGAAGAAGGTGTTGTGATTGTCCATAGTGGATGTGGCCAATTTGGACTTAAAGTTAACCTTAGAGGATTTCACCAGTGACTTTATTTGCTTGTTCAGACAAAGGAGAGATTGCTTTTAGCTTGGCACCTGCTCCTTCTTGGTCCTGGACAGCAATTAATTTCCTTTTATTACACAGTTTGTTTATTGCTGCTGTCCACCAGACAGGTTTACTGTTCCTTGAGGAAGATAATTTGGTTCTGTCAGGTATTGCTCAGTCTATGCAGCTATGTAGGTGCTTGTATAGTTTTTTGGTGTAGAGTTGGACACTAGTGCAAGTTCCAACTGAAGGGACAGTTACTGTGAAGTTGCTTACACCTGCTCTCAGGAGGATGCAGTCAGCTTTGGAAAAGTTTTTTGTTTGACCCTGGCAAGGGGAGTCAGTGGGAGGTGGTGACTTGGAATGTGATCATTTTATGGTCTGATCTTACCAGGGAAGATGACACTGTAGGGGTGCTACAGTGGCTACCCATGTTGGTTAGTACCAGATCTAGGATATTTTCACCTCTCGGGGTGTTGACCAGCTGATCCAATGCATTGGCATCAACGAAGTAGAAGAATCTCTGGGTGTTTGTGTTTGGCCTAGAACAGGTATTCCACTCTATGGTTGGGTAGTTAAAGTCAGCCAGGAGCAGGATAGAGGGGTGAATCTTGATGGATTCAAATAAGTCCAGATAGGTGGAGTGGGTGTCCTGAGTCACGGTGGGGGTCTGTAGCAAGCAATGATTTGAATAGGTGTTTTGCCAACAGTTAACTGCACTTGGAGTGTCTCCTGTGTGTCACACTGTTTGACCAGCCTGGTGGTGTGCATCTCTTTGATAAATATTGAAACTCCACCTCCTTTGGCTTTGTAGCCCTCTTTTTGGGGTCTAAAAGTATGGTAGGGTGAGTAACCTGGCAAGGCTGGGGTGCAATCCACAGCTTTGAACCAGGTTTCAGTGACTGCACAAATTTCAGCATCTTCCAGGGTGAGGAATGCTTGCAATGAGTGCAGTTTCATGTTAAGATTCCTAGCATTTAGCAGCATTACCTTTAAATTTTGTTTAGAAGAATTTTTCACATTGGTAATTTTGTCCTCATAACTTTGCCTAAAAAAAGCCACTATGGGGGAGGCAACAGCCCTTGCCAGAAGTCTGAATCCCAGGGGAGACAGATGAAGGCCATCTCTGGCAAAGCATTGCGGTCTGTCAGTCATGTCCTCCCAGACTATCAGGTACTAGATCCCCTTTGAATGGCACCAGAAACTAAGCCAGTTCTTAAAGTCAGTCATATTCTCTTTGTATTGAGGCATCATTCAGGGTGATGGTATGATGCTGCTTAAGGCTAGGAACATACCTGCCTGGGACAGATATTCAGCGAGCTCAATCATGTCTCTCTTCATATAGTCAAGAGATGTACGTCTCAAGTCATTCACACCAACATGGACTATAACAGAGTCATAACAGTACCTGTTTTTGAGAGATTTGAGTGTGTGAGTGATATGGCAGATTCTAGCACATGACAAGCAACTTACCATGACTTTCTCCTTGTCTAGCCTGGTGCGGGGTACATCTGTGTGTCTCCTATGACTAGTATGTTGGGTTTGTGGCTGGGCCTTAGATGCCGTGAGACACAGGAGTGTGTACTATGTGTGGTGTTTGGTGCTGTGGGTTGTGATGTGTGTGTGTTTTTGTCTTGGAGGTCTCTCTTGTTTAGATATGTTTTTGTTGAGAACCTCAGCATGTGTGGGAGTGTGTTGTACAGGTATGGGTGGTGTTAGAGGTGTGATGTTTGTGATGCTTGAACATTCAACCATCTCCATGCCAGATATACTGGCTTGTGATTGAGACAGCAAGGATTCTAGGTTCTTAATGTAATTGCATCTCTCACATATTATGTTCCTAGGTTGTAGTAGTAGAGGAAGTTCTGTGTACATGAGGCACACTGTCTCAGGATGCCCATATCAACCAGACTAGCAGGAGAAACCATAGGAAATTGTTCTTCCATGGTTGTCAGAATCTGTGGAAGAGAGATCAGGGATAGTAGAGTGGGTACTATCTGAGGAGATTGGTCTATATTATATTGTCGAAATCTGACATTGTTGACACGAGAATATTGAACACTCAGAATCTCGAGCGTGTAAATGGAAATCTCCGTAAGGGGAGATTTCCATTTACTGCAATGTAGTGCGGTCTCAGAGTTGGTATATTTAAGTAGCGGGGGGGTATGGTGGGCTAAACATCCTGTGTCAGACCAATTCCAACTAGTTCACTTACTCCCGCTAAGTGCAGGTAGGCCCCAGGCAACACAAGATGGCATAGCAGGAGACACAGGAATCACATAAAGAGATCTGGATACAGCAAAGCTGTAACCAGACTGTGTTAAAGATATTTAAACTCTGTTTAGGTTGATTTAATAGAGGAGAGAGGAGAACAGATGCACACTTAAATATAACAGCAGAATAGTTCACACTCAGTTAAACAGTTTAACAGCAAAACTGTGAAAAAATACAATGCAGATGTAATGCAAGTTAATAAAACAGCACAGCTAATCAAATACAAGTGCAGTGTAAGTTAGAATAAATTGAAATTTAAACCATAGAGTGGCACCATCAGATAAGTGGAGGTCTCTGGGCACTTGGAGCAGTAGGAAGTGGGTTATTGTGTCAAATGTTTTGAAATGGTCCAGGGTGGTTGCTGAGATTAGTTGGTTATTGTCACTATGTAAGTTAATAGTGTTAAGCAAGGAGAGTTGTACTACAGTTTGGTCAAAAACCACACTGCACTGGAGTAGAGAGAGAATAGTTATTGGCTGTAATTACTCAATTCATTTGAGGTACCTCTCTTTTGTAGGGTACAATAAAAGTTTGTTTCCATATTTTAGGGATATACATAGAATTCCAGTATAATTCCTCCAAGTTTTTTAGGTTTCTAATACCATTACGGGAAGGACCCTCTTCCTAAGTCAGGGTACGATTAGTGTTCATGAAATCAGTATTACTTCTGTCTTTGTTAGCTAAGAGTGCTCCTCTCAACACCTGCAATGAGACAAGGATTGCCTCCTCCTGTAATTCATACAGGTTTACATGTACTGGTAGCATATCTAACTATAATTGTAAATTCTTGTTTATTAAACACATTGCTCCTACTACCATTGGAACTGTCTGGGTATCTTTTTTCCACACTGTTCTCATTTCTGCCTGCAAATCCTGATATTTTATGACTATGTGTGTCTCTGTACATAAGACACTGTAATCAGTGGGTGTAGCAATTTCAATGATCCACTCTACTTTTGTCTTCTTTTCATGGACTACTATATGTGGTTTCTTGCATCTATTTTTTGAACAGTCGGTAATGAATGATCCATGTGATATAAATTTAAATCATTCTCTATAATGCTTTGTGACTCATGTTTCCAGTGCTTCTCAGCTACTTCAGTATTATAATGGTTGCACAATCCCCAATGCAACAGTCTTGCCACATTATTATGCCTTTCAGTATACCGGTCCACTGCCGTTAGTGTAATACACCCAGCAACAAGATGTTAAATTGTTTCCAGTTCTGTTCTACTGAACTGGTGTTTGCCTGTTTATCCCACATGTTCAATGGACTTTGTAAACCAATGTGTACGTAGTCCACTGTCATAAGCCACCAATATTAACCTTTCATATTTTAGTTTAAATTCACCTCTCCTCAACCATTCCTGTGTCAGATCCTGATTGGCATGAGTTTTCTCCAGGAGTTTTCTGTACTTCCAACTATAGTTATGCCTTTTCCACACTTCTTGCCTTATCTGATCCTTCTTATATTCTTTCTTTTGTTTTTTGGCACTTTCAGTTGCTGCCTCATTTTTGTCTACTTCTGGTTTTATTTCCATTCCTGCTTGACACAGATATGCTTCTACTAAACTAAGCAGGGAAGTCATCTTAGATGACTTCTCCGCATATTTTAAAACTTTCACTATGTTTGGATCTGTTGAAGTCAGCATATATGTATGCAGTCCTATGATTGCAGATGTATACATGTAATCAATTTTGAGGAAACCCATACCTCCTTCAGGATTGGGAATATATAGTCTTGGTATGCATTGATTTTTATAAATCATTTGATGAACATGAAGCATCCTTCTTGTTTTCCTGTTCAAATGATCTAATATATTTTGAGGCCAATCAGCCCAAATCTGTAAGTTAGAACAGAAAAAGGAAATTGATTTATAGCTTGGACTTTGTTCCAAGATGTTAGGGTTGTTTTCAGTATTAATTTTAATCTAAAATATTCCTTACTGAGTTTTGTTCACAACTCATATATTGTTAAGTCAATGTTTCATCGAGTCCCAAATATTTATGCACTCACTTCTTCCCGTTCTTGGTACTGCACCTTTCCTGTTTAAATGTTGCTTTTGCACATTTATGAAGACCAAATGACATTCTTATATCATCTGAGAAAGTTTTGACGACTTGCATTTGTGCTTTCAGGTACTTATCTGATGACCTATACAGTTTTAAATCACCCATAAAAACAAATTGGAAGTCTTTACACCAAGTTGTTTTCTGGGAACCAAATTGTAACTATGACCTAATCTGGTAAGTAGACAACTTAATGGCTTAAACGCAAGACAAAAGAGCAGAGTGACAAAAAGTCACCCTGGAATATCCCCCTTTGTGTTTTTATCCCTGGGATAATAATTTGTCCTTTATCATGGCTTAGCTGCAGAGTAGTTTGCCACTGTTTCATGGCTACTGTAATGTAATTGATCAATGTAGGGTGAATGCGGGATGCTGTCAATTTACAATTCTCCATTATGACTTAATTTAACAAAAATTATCCTTTGTTCTATATGACTTTCTTTAGCTATCCTTTTGTTCTATTCCCATAATTGAGTTTTCTTCTAAATGCCTATAAACTCTGTTGACAACACTTTCAGTATATAGTTTATATATCATCAGAAGGCAAGTTTATTGGTCTATAGTTTCTAGGACAGTTTGCAGGTTCACTCAAGTAGGAATGTCATTTTTTCTGTTAACCAGGTTGGTGTGTGTTTGCGATGTGCGTATAAGTAGTTCTTACTCAAGGCTAAATAGTTGTTTAAAGATGTTATAACCTGCATCTGGGCCTGGAGTTTTCCAAGAAGATGTTTTTCTTAATTTTGTTTGTGTCTCTGGCCATTACTTCACCCCATTTCATATCTTGTACATTTGAACTTCTTACTGTTTCTTTTACTACTTCTATCCATTCAGCATCTTTGTTATATAACTGAGGGTTGACATTGATATTTCTCCAAAATGTGTCTATTTCCTTTCTTTTCGGTGGTGTTTCTATTCCTTTTGCCTTGTTTCACAGTTCTCCATAAAACTTTTGGGGGTCATCAATGAATTGCTTATTTTGTACTTTTCTTCTATATTTATCTGCATATCCTCTGGTTTTCTGCCTGTGCTGATATCTTTTGTTATTTGCAATAGTGTATAATAGATCCTGGTCTGTTCTAATACTACTCATTGTTTTTATCAAGTCTATCTTTCTAAGTATTTTGGTTGATCTGTTCCATTTTTTATACTCTTCTAACAGTGACACATCTTGTCTTAGTTGCTTTATGTTTTTCTCTATTTAGTGCTTCCATGACGGCATTTTATTTCTTCCTTTCTTTCCCTTATTGCTCTCTGTTTTTGTGGTAAGACTTTATCTGTTATTAATTTAACTGTACAGTAATATAGCCTATTTACTCTGTTATATCACATACATTTCTGTTAATACTCTTGATTACTGTGTTCATTTGTTTTATCAAATTTCTAATATTTTGGGTCTTACTGACTTTCTGTAATTTATTTTTTTCATCGATCTTAATATGTCTAGCCATCTCTACTAAATCAAGCAACTCTTCTCTTAGATCTTTTTCTTCTAAACTGTGAGGACACATTCTTTATTCTCCATTTCCTGTGGGCATTCTACAGAAAGTTCCAGAACATCTTGCAGTGACATATTCTCTTTAGCTGCATCCTACTTCATCCATTGCTCTTTCATATGGGAACTCTTTGGCCTATCACTCCACAACACTGACTGCATCCACATTGCCACTATTTCTTGCCACTTCCTTGCTGTGCAATTCCAAGTGAACTTTTGTACAAGTCTCCTACTGAAGGCACCAGTGTACCTTCATATGGCAAGTGGTCAGATGCTTCCCATACTGCTTGTTTCTACTTAATTTGGGGACTCATTGTTCTATCATGCTGTGACTTAACCTGTATTACACTTTCTATGCTAAATTCTTTACTTCACAAGTATTTCATAACTTCAACTTCTATTTATTTAACTTCTACTTTACTAATCTTCTGTTCTGCATTCTTCCATTGTGATCGTATTTTTTGTATTGTGAAATGTTGCTTATCTGGGGATTTTGCCTGTATTCCTCTTTAAATCACTGTGGAGTTTTTGTATCAGTTAGTTTGACTTTCTTTATGTATTTGCAGAAATATTGCATCATATTAGATCCATTTTCTTTCCCATGTCCATGTTTCTTTTTTTATACCTTTAAAAATCTCTGTGTTTTGTTCTATAGATTTCCCCAATTCCTCTGTTGCTTCTTTTTCCAAACAGCCCAAAGTTTCTTAGTCTATATAATGTTTTTCATGGATCTGTTGTACCAATGAGCACCCATATTCATTTGAAGTTTTGACTTTTTTTCATGTGGAAGTAGTTTTCTTTCTTCTAATTTTTCTCTTAATTTCGTTTGTATATCTTCCAGGCTTCTTACATAATAGTAACAATATGCAATTTCTTCCTTACCCTTATTAGTCAACTCAAGCATTTCTATGGCTCTTTTTTGATGTAAGTTTTTGTCGATTACTGTGTCCTTCTACAACGGGAGGGGGCATCCACCCCTCAGTCTGGACTAACCCCATTATAGGAATGTTTGCATGTCTTAAGGATTCTACACTATTTTTTCCAGTCCTGGTACCAGTGTGTATATCAAGATTGATCACTTTTTTAACCTGGGACTTGTGCATCCAGCTACCTTTATTTTTAACCTACTACTTTAACCTACTTTAGCCTACTTTTTAACCTACTTCTGTCTTCACAAATATTCCTAAGTTCATGTTTTATTGTTGATCCTTCATCATTTCCTAAATATTTATACACTCCCTCTTTCTCAGGTTCTTTTATATCACATTCCTATCCTAAACTGATGTTTTCTTGGTGCTGCAGGTTTCCTGCTTTAAAGGTTACTTTTGCACATTTATGAAGACCAAATGACATTCTTATATCATCTGAAAAAGTTTTCACCACTTGTAGAAGTGCTTTTAGCTCCTCATCTGATGAACTATACAGTTTTAAATCATATGTAAAAGGAAGATGAGAAGTCTACACTTTGTTGTTTTCTGGGAGATAACTTGTGGTCATGACCTAATCTGTTAAGTAGACAGCTTAATGGGTTAAGAGCAAGACAAAAGATTACCTTGGAATACCCCCTTTGCATTTTTGTCCCTGGAATAGTAATTTGTCCTTTATCGTGGCTTAACTGCAAAATGGTTTGCCACTGTTTCATGGTTGCTTAATGTAATTAATCAGTGTACAGTGTATCTTATACATTTTTAAACAGTCTTTTATCCATGAAAGTGGGATACTGTCAAATGCTTTTTTGTAGTCCATCCATGCCATACTTAGATTCTTCCCCTTTTTACAGTTCTCCATTGTGACTTTCACAACAAACGATACTTTGTTCCATATGACTTAATTTTATTACCTTTTTGTTCTATTGCCATGATGTTGTTTTCTTCTAAATGACTATAACTCTGTCGGCATCAATTCCAGTGTATAGTTTATACATCCTTGGAAGGCAAGTTATTGGTCTATAGTTTTTAGGATAGCTTGCAGGTTTGCTCTTAAGTAGGAGTATTGTTTTTCCTGTTGTAACCAGGCTGGTGTCTGTTTAGGGTGCACATATAAATAGTTCTTATTCACAGCTAAATCTTCATGCAAAGATGTTAATACTTATAGCCAGTATTTAGGTATTGCATCTGGGCCTGTGGTTTTCCGATTATGTGCTTTTCTTAACTTTGTTTCATTCTCTTTGGCCGTTTCTTCATCCCATTTCATATCCTGTTCATCTGACCTTCTTATTCCTTTTTTACTTCTTCTACCCATTTAGTGTCTTTGTTATGTTCCACAGGATCTTCATCAATATTTCTCCAAAATGTGTCTATTGCTTCTTTTTTGGTAGTGTTTCAGTTACTTTTGCCTTGTTTCCCAGTTCTCTATAAAACTTTTTTTGGCTCATCGGTAAGTTGCTTATTCTTTACTTTTCATTTATATTTATCTGCATATCTTCTACGTTTTTCTGCCTGTGTGGATATTTTTAATTTCTTTATTATTAATTTATTATAGTGCACAGTAGATCCTGATCTGTTCTGATACTGCACATTGCTTTTATCACATCTGTCTTCCTGAGTATTTTATTGATCTGTTCCCTCTTCTATACTCTTCTAACAGTGGCACTTCTTGTCTTAATTGCTTAATAGTTTTTTTATTCAATACTTCATGATGGTATTCAAATTCTCCCCTCTCTTTCTCTTTCTGTCTTGTGTTTTTGTGGTTAAGACTTCATCTGTTGTTAATTTAGCTGCACAGTAATATATCCTATTTACTTCTTTTATATCACATGAATCTGTATGAACAGTCTTAATTACTGTGTTCTAACTTTTTGGGTTTTATTGACTTTCTGTAGTATATTTCTTTCCTTGATCATAATATGTCTGTCCATCTCAAGCAACTCTTCTCTTAGATCACTTTCTTCTAAACTGAGGGCACATTCTTTGTTCTCCATTTCCTGTGGACATTCTATAGAAAGTTCCAGAGCATCTTGCTGTGCCACATTCTCTTCAATTTCATCCTATGTCATTCATTGCTCTTTCATATGGGAACTAACTGGCCTATCACTCCACAAAATTGACTGCACCAGAGTTGCCACAGTTTCCTGTTCTTGTCCTTGCTGTGCAACTCGAACTGAACATTTGTTCTGGTTTCCTATGGAAGGTTCCAAAGTATGTTCATATGGCAACTGATGAGATGTTTGCCACTCCACTGGTTTCTCCTTAATTTGGGGATCCATTTCTCTATCCTCCTGTGGTGTTATCAGAGTTAGAGTTTCTACATTAAATCCTTCACTTCCCAGGTAACACATAACCTCAGTTTCTATTTCTTTAACTTCTCCATTACTAATCCTCTTTTCTACTTTTCCTCTTTGCTTCTTATTTTTTGTATTAAATTTTCCATGTCCAGATGCCTTTGCCTGTATTTTTCTTCAAATATCTTTGGTGCTGCTCTTTTTGTATTGAATAGTTTTGCTTTCTCCTTTGCATAAATATTGCACCATATTAAATCTCTATTCTTTCCCAAGTCCATATTCTTCTGTAGATGTCTCCTGCTCCTCCTTTTTCTGTTTACTCTAGGGACTTTTTGCTCCATCATGCTGTGATATAACCTGTGCTAGACTTTCTACACTAAATCCTTCACTTCACAGGTATTCCATAACTTCAGCTTCCACTTTACTAATCTTCTGTTCTGTGTTCCCTCTTTGTGGTCTTATTTTTTATATTGTGAAATTTTCCATATCTGGATGCCTTTGCCTGTATTTCTCTTTGAATATCTTTGGGGTTGCCTTTTTTGTAATGATTAATTTGGCTTTCTCCTTTGCATAAATATTGCACCATATCAGATCTCTCTTTCTTTCCCATGTCCATATTTCTTTTTTATACCTTTCAAAAGCCTCTATATTTTGTTCTTTATATTTTCGCACTTTCTCAGTCACTTCTTTTTCCAAACAGCCCAAGGTTTCTTGGTCTATATAATGTTTTTCATAAATCTGTTGTATTAATGAACACACATTTTTATTTGAAGTTTCTGAAAGTCTTTCTTGAGGAAGTATTTTTTTCCTCTAATTTCTCCCTTAATCTTTTAGTATATCTTCTGCCTGGAAATCCTGGACTTCTTGCATAATAGTAACAATACATAATTTCTTTCTTATCCTCAAGTGTCCATTCTATTGTCTTTATAGCTGTTTTTTGGCATATCAGTTTTTGTGATTTTTGTGGACTACTACTTCCTTCTACAACAGGGGGAAGCATCCTCCCTAGGGCCTAGCCCCATTGTAGGAATGTTTCTGTGTCATGATGATTCTACACTGTCATTTTTTCCAGTCCTGGCACCAATGGGCATACCAGGATTGAGCACTTTTTTATCCTGGGTGTTGTGCACCCAGCTATCTTTTTTGTTTTTAGCCTATTTCTGTCCATAATATGCACTATATGAAATACAGTCTATATATCAGTGTCATCTTGGTGAGATTTTGTGAAAAACAGGGCTCACCTCGTGAAGGTACTCACCAAGACTTGACTTGAGGATGAAATCAATTCCAGCAATACTACTCTCCTTTGCTTGCTGACTTATCACTCCATTTGTCTAGCCTTCTTTTAATTTCTCCAAATCTTTTGGGTTTCTAATACCATGACGGGAATGGACCCCACTCATAAGTCAATGTACGATTAGAGTTCATGAAAATAGTATTGTTTCAATCTTTTATGTTAGCCAGAAGTGCTCTTCTCAGCACCCTCAGTGTGCCCAGTAATGACTCCTTCCACAATTCATATGGCGTTACATGTATTGGTAAAATATCTAAATACGATTGTAGATTCTTTTTTATAACACTCATTGCTTCTACAACTATTGGGACTGTCTGGGTATCTTTCTTCCACATTGCTCTTGCTTCTGCCTGCAAATCCTGATATTTTATGACTTTGTGTCTCTCTGTATGGAAGACACTGTAGTCACAGGGTATGGCGATTTAATGATCAATCCTACTTTTGTCTTCTTTTCATGGACCACTATATCCAGTTTTCTAGCATCTATCTTTTGAACTGTTGGAAATGGGTGATTCCATGTGATATAAACTTCATCATTTACTATGCTGCTTTGTGGCTCATGTTTCCAGTGTTTTTCAGCCACTTCAGTACCACAGTGTTTGCACAATCCCCAGTGCAACAATCTTGCCACATTATTATGCCTTTCAGTATACAGTCCTTCTGCCATTAGTATGTCACAATAGGGTCTACACCCTTTCTCAATGTGAATCAAGGGTGTAGACCCAAAAGCTTTGTGTTGTTTTAATAAAGAAGTTTCTTAACGTTGGACTTTTTTCTTCAGTCTATTGGAGTATTATTGCAGTTTTACAGCATTCACCTTGTCTGCCTTATTAGTATGTCACAACCAGCAAAGAGGTATGCGACAGTTTCCAATTCAGTTTTACAAAACTTACATTTGTCTGTTTCTCCCACATGTTAAATGGACTTTGTAAACCAATGTGTATGCAACCCACTATCTTGGGCCGCCAATATTAACCTTTCATCCCTTGGTTTGAATTCGCCTCTCCTTAACCATTCATTGCGTTCATTCCTGATCAACATGAGGTTCTTCCAGAAGTTTTCTATACTTGTAACTATATCTATACATTTTCCACATTTCTTGCCTTCTCATCTGGTCCTTCACCTTATATTCTTTCTTTTATTTTTTTGGCACATTCAGTTGCTGCTTGATTTTTATCTACTTCTGGTTTGATTTCCATTCCTGCCTGATGCTGATATGCTTCTGCTAGATTACATCATCATCTTAGATTTATTCTCCTCAGATTTCAAAACTTTCATTACATTTGGGTCTTGTGAGGTCAACAGATATGTGTGGAGTCCCACAATTGCAGATCTATACATGTAATCAATTTCAACGAGGCCCATCCCTCCTTTGGAAAGTGGAATATATAATCTTGGTATGCACTGAGTTTTATAAATCATTTGGTGAGCATGAAGCATCCTTCTTGTTTTCCTATCTAATGTATCCAACACATTTTGGGGCCAGTCAGTCACTCCAAAACTGTAAGGTAGGACAGGAAGAACAAATTGGTTTATAGCTTGGATTTTGTTCTTAGATGTCAACGCTGCTTTCATGAGTAATTCAAGTCTTCTAAAATATTCCTTATTTTTATTTGCATTTGTTCATGCTTTATTGTTGATCCTTCATCAGTTCCCAAATATGTATACACTTCCTCTTGCTAAAGTTCTTTTATATTGTATTCTTGTCCCAAACTGATGTCTTCCTTGTGCTGCAATTTTCCTGCTTTAAAGGTTGCTTTTCTTAATTTATCAAGACCAAATGACATTCCTATTTCATCTGAAAAAGTTTTGACAGCTTGCAGTTGTGCTTTCAGTTCCTCATATAATTTGGTGGGGTATTTTAAAATGGTTATATGTGAGCAGGTTGGGTAATTCTAGCCAGGATAGTGTGATTGCTATGCAGTGATATGTTCTGATGGGTGAGTCAGTAGCAAACCTAGCTATTTTATTGTAGCATATGTTTAGTTTGTTAACGTGTGTTGTTTATTTTGATGAGTTTGTGGGATGCATTTCGGAGTGTGGATAGTAGGTGGGTTCTTGTGATGGTGGCATTACTGTCATTGGTGAGGTACTTTTTGCATCTATATAGCATTCCAAGTTTTTTATTGACTTTCTTTGTTGTCTGTGCAATGTGCATATCAAATTCCATGTTATGATCTATGATAACCCCTTAGAGGTTTGGTGTGTTGGACAGGTGTGATAGGGGTGTTATTAGCTGAAAATATTGTGAATGTTAGTATGGGTCCAAGGCTCTAGTGGGATAGAATCTCATTAGCTCTGTTTTATTGGGGTTAAGTATTAGTTGAGAGTTGGCTAACCAGGTTTCAACAGCGGTAAAGAACTCTTGTGTCAGTTCCTGGAGCTGAGGGAGTGATGGGGAGGAGCAAATTAGACTGGAGTCATCAGGGTACTGGACTAGAATGGCATGCTGGGTAGTTTTGTGTAGTTGGTTTCTGAATATGTTGAAAAGAAGAGGTCCAAGAATGGATCCTTGAGGGACCCCTAGGGTGACAGGTAGGAGGGGAGAGAAGGAGTTTTGCCATTTTACTACTTGTTCGCAGTTGGTTAGTGTGGAGTGGCTTAGATTAAGATCGGAGAGAGCAGAAAGGGGTTTGGGATGGGAGACAGTACTGAAGGCCTTGGAGAGATCTAGGAATACAGTGGATACTAGGTTACCATAGTTTGATGTTGGTTTACTGTATTGGTAAAGGTGGAATTAATGAGGGGAGCATTATTTGGGAATGTATACAGTTTTTGAAGATTTTAGATAAGGGGGACATAATGGCAATTGGATGGTAATTAGAGTTACCTCCTTTGTTGAGTGGTATTATATGCAAAATTTTCCACAGAGAAGGAACATGTTGTTCTGATAAAGAGGGATTAGTGAGCATGAAGGCTGGATAAGAGATAGCTTTGGTTGCGATCTTTAGATATTCTGCAGGTAATTGTCGGCGGCCAGGGTTGTGGGTTTAAGCCTATTTAGGTATTTATAAATTGTGCTAGTTGGAACAGGCTGTAAGTAGAAGAGGTTTTGATCTGCTGGTATGGAATATAGGTTTTCATGTGAAGTGGAAAAACTGTTATTGGTGAGGTCTAGGATGGATTTGGTGAAGTGTTTGTTGAATTGGGTGGCAATATTATTGGTGGTGCAAATGCATCTAAAGTCAACACAGGAGTTAATACTGTGAAGCACTGATGTTGATTTTTTAAGGTAATACTTATGTATAGCAAAATTTTGTTTTTCAGAAGAAAACCAAATGCTGTGGAAGTGTAAAGTTAGTAAAGGGTATGCTGCAAGATAACGGGGCGGAGTTTGGGTCAGAATCTGCTAACTCTGTTGATGTGATTAGTTACTATAAGAATGGAGTAGGTGTTGGTAAGATGACCAGGAGGTGTGGTGCATGGTATATACAGTTTGGTGACCGGATGTTGGACTAGGAATAGTGCAACTAGATTTGCTGGTCACTTCAGGGTATGTTATAAAGGTACAATATAAAGATGGAAAATAGGGTGAGGGAGCAAAGCAAAGCCAAGCATAGGGAAGCAGTGTGTAGTGGGTCCAAACTAGGAAACATCAGCAAGTACAACTCCCAAATAAAACAATTCATGCAATGCTGGAAATAAACTGCAGAAAACTATCATGATGTAACATTAGCTTAGTACCCTGACTCTGACTAAAGGTAGAAAAGGGGAATGAAGAAAGGAGGAGGTTGTGGGGCGAAGAGAAAAGCCCTGAAAGATGAACGAAGGAGTACAGGAGCACAGACAGAGTACAGACAGCAAATACTTTGGTGTTTAAGATTGGAAAAAGGTAGAAACAATAAAGAGAATGGTAAAGGCAAATCACAAGTACAATGAATAAGGAAAAAGATTAATAAAGTGATATAAGAGCAGAGATGATCAGCAAGAACAAAGCTATGGGTTGGTAAAAGTGGAAATAGTAGTACAGACAATAGAACAGCCATGTATCCAGTGAAAACAATAAGCAGAAAACCACATTCATGAAGAAAACAGGCAAAGAGGGAACAAAAAAGAGACATACAACAAGAACATGGTGTTAAACTGCTGTGAAATTGTGAGAGAGAAGAAAGTAGGATGTACAGGCCAATGACAGAAAAGTCAGAAGACAGAGAAATGCATAGATGATACAGAGGTAAGAGACCAAAATAGACCCTTTCTACTTGGTAGGGAGTTTACAACAGTAAAACTAATTAGGACAGATCCTTATAGACACCTAATAGATGATTCTTGTCACCGATTTCACAGAGTAAATAGGCCAGCAAACTTTTTTTCTTTTTACTCTCTTGGGCAGGGTGGGGATTTCTCTTCACATGTTTACAATCATAGACACCTGGATGGATAATTCTTGCCACTGAGTATGTGCTATGAGTTTGTAAACTCTTGTTTACTGGGGGCAAATCCAAGTGTGCTATTTGTAGTTCCACACTGCAGCAGTACTGTACCCAAAGCGTGGAGGGATTTTTCATGCTGTTTAAAATCCAAAGCATTTTGGTAGCTCCTCATTCCTAAACAGCAATACATGAGATTCACAGTAGAGCAGTGGTTACCCACCAAAAACAACAATTAAATACAATTTAGAAACTGAACACAGTGTAGAATTACCTCACTGCCCTGCACTATATAATCTGCCTGTTCTCTAGAATTTGCCTTGCTAAACCTCTTGGCATTTACTGAAATACTTGCAGCCAATGACGTGTTGCTCATATTTCTGTGACTTTATTGAAACTACAAGCTTTACTGTACCTTTAAACACCTTGTGCACATATGTTGTGACATCAGGCATACCATTATGGAACTCCTGTTTACCTACATTTAATGATCATTATTGGCAGGCAGTGACTTTGTGCTTATAAATCTGTGATTTTATCCAATCTACCACTATTACTTACTGAGGTATTGCTGCAACACAACTTAAAAGATTTACTGCAAATGCAATCAATTCAGTCGATCATTATACCAAGTCAACAGGTATTAAATAATATCTATTAGAATGTCAGCACTCAGTCCTGTAGAAAATATCATCCTTCTACAGACTGTTAAAGACTGATTTTCATCTGCCAGTCTGGAACTTTCAACCTTTATCCAATCTTTTTGTTATAAGTCAAGACTCAGCTATAAGTGTTTTTATTTGAGCAAAGAATGCACAGCAGATAAATTCCTCACTTCTGTCCTTAACCTTTGTCTTCATGGTGAAAGTTCCTACCTTATCTATAAATGTATAATGTTTACAATAGCATATGGAATGACATGTAATTACAGCACTAATGTGTGTATTTGATTCTGGCTAACAGTGCTCCTAAGCTGAGTCTGCAAAATGTTGGTGTGGAACAATGCTCTACTGTGGTTAACAGAACGAAAGAAGACAAGGCACAAGAGATATATGCCATACCATAACTGATTCACCATGGAAATCCTGACTATTAAAGGTTAAAATACAGCTTTTAAATGTCAGATACTACTCAGTAATGTGTGGTTTTCAAAGACTCTCCTACTGAGTATGTACACCTATTAATGTCTGCAGTGAAGTTATCTTTATAGGCTGTTAACATCTACACCTGTGATTCATTTTCAGTGGTAGAGCAGTTAAGTTTGGTAAGACTAGCTCCTGCTGCAGCAAGCAAGACACCACAGAAATGTGTACATGTTTTAAACTGCTTAACGTCAGGGAATATGTTTTGTGAAACTCAGTATGGAAGGTACCTTTTATATCATCAGAGTTCTGGGGTGCTTCTCATTTGGAAAGCATGTTTGCAGTACAGGCAACCTGTGCAGATTTTAGATGATTGACAAATGATGCTTTATGAATATAATTTAGAATAAACCTATATTTCTGTTATCTTTGGCTGTGACATGATCCGTTGAAAATGGGTTTCTGGCTCAGCCAGACTTTCCCAGTAAACAAATGTAAAATAAAATGATATATAATGCTATGCATATTCACTATTCTGTCATTATTATGTAATTGAGAGATAGTCTTAGATATATGAAATATGTCTGAGTCATACTTACATTATTAGGTTCTCGTATAATTTCTTCACTCTGAACATTTGATTTACTCTTTGGACTGTTCAGAGTTCTTTCATATTCTGTGGTACGATTTCAGCATTATAGTTCCTCAGTGTTGTCCCAGTAGCTTGGAATCCAGCCCTGGATAAATTAAACATATTCACTTCTCATTGTTCTATTTCAATTTGATGACCAGGTAAGTGGACCGGTCATCCCATTCTTGTCAGCCATGGCCCAGGCACCAGGGTACAAGACATAAACAGACTAACAAGTACAAGAAAATAGTATTCTAACAAAATAGTGAGAAGACATTTATATGCTACATGCTTATTTACAGCACGTGCAATTAAAGATCTGAATCCAACCACTCGTCATCGGTTAAAGGGACACCTTTACAAGAAAGATACCACTGCAGCCTGAGCTGCAAGTTCTAGTCCTCCTCATGGAAGCAAGAGCCTTTGATGTCCTTAAACAGGTGTTCTTCTTCTGTGCATCTAAGCAACAAGTACCTCTTCGTGTCACTTCTGCAGGTTATAATAGGGATCCTATATTCAGTTTTATGGATAAGCATATTTTTAGGTATGGTAGTGTGAGCCAAAGGGGAGATGAGGTGTGAAAGTCTATAGCACAGTTTCATTGGTGTAGTGTCTTGTTAATAATATTGTCAGTATGCTTGGACTGTGAAAGAGTAGGGTCAAAGGTAAACCCATATGTACTTTTGCTCTCTTACGGCCAGCAATCCACTACCCATAGTATCAGTAATTTTGAGAAGTGAGGATTTTGGAAGTTTTTGTGGGATGCCAAAAACATGATGTTAGATTTCTGAGTATATTTTTGTTAGTCCAGTTGCATAAAACTGTAAAACTGGCTTTTAGTTTATGCTGAACACTGTTTTTTTGGTAACTTTCAGATCAGCCAAACCTGCATAGCGAGAAGCCTAAAAACTTCTGCCTTCTGCCTTAGGTGTAATGGTAGTACATGCAAAATGCACAGCAGTGTGCAAGTTGAGTCGAAGTAAATAACACCACTGAAGACACATTAATCAACTCAGAAATTATCAGAATCACTGCTTAAAGTGAGCAGTAGAAGTGGGCACAAACAAAATCAATCCTATTTGCTTGCACATAAAATAGGTCATCTCAGATTCTCCCTGTAGAACAGCCTTTGTGGACAAGCACAGGGCCAAATACATGCTTCAATGGACTTCGATAATGTACCAGATTACTTACTCAATCATTCACCAGTGTCTTCGTTTCTAGACCTAATGACACTGTCTTTTCTAATGCAAAAATTGCAAGCACTGTTGGTGACTCCCTGCTGAATGAGGAGAATAAACCTATGTATCTATGCATGTACTTTGAGCTTGTGAAAGGAATACACACACACACACACACATATGGATCTACTTCAGTAGATCGAATTGACAAAATACCAAAATTGAAATTGCCGAGATGAAAAAGCTGAAAGTTCAAAACATTGAAAACTTAAAACAATGAAATGCGTAACACCAAAAAAAACTGTAGATATTGCTAAACACATCTGATGCCATACAAAATTGTCTGAAAAAAAGTACAAAAATGTCCCTACTACATATCTAAAAATTATACATTAAATAGTGTTTAAAGCATTCCACATGATCGTAAACCAAAGTTTCATGGAAAAAATGAAAAACTATAACTGTATCAGATTTATAATTTACAAGGTACAACTTCAAAACTTTTTTATAGCTGCCGTTACTGCCATATATTTAGAATTATCTCACCTTTCTACTTACATGCCCAATGTTTCTCACTTTTAGAGCCGTTTCAAAAATCATTGGTTTAACCATGTTAGAACTATACTTTTTAAACCTAACTGTTGTACATGAAACACCGATACTGCCCAAAGCATAATACTTAAATTACTCTGCACTACTTGTTTGTATGAAACACAAAATGTTAAAGTGACACTGCTACTTTACATGTAACACGATGCAGACTAAAGGATAAATTACATAATTTAAACTAATTTTTTACAAATATAAAAAAAAGTTTTTGTTTATGCAAGGAGGCAGGCCCCTCTGTACCCCCATGTGGGGGGCTGAACCTCCAACCCCCTGCAAATTATATATTCCAACTCTGAGATTGCACTAAAATGAGGGAAAGGGTATACTTCCTGATCCTGAATACACAGCCATCTGCATAGAAAACATAATTGTAGTTCGTTCTTCTAAGTTGCTATCTTCTGCAGTTTCATTGCGCATTTTCGTTCTTTTTGTCTCAGCAATTTCAATTTTGCTATTTTGTCAATTTGATCTTTCATTCTACTGAAATAGATCCACATTTTTTGTCTGTCAGTTGCTTAAACTGATACAGCTGCATTCTGTTTTACCTGCTCTGTTTTGTATTCTGTTTTAAGAAATCTGGTAGCCCGGTGTTTTGTTCCATGTGGCAGATAGGCACTTAAATTACCAAGGCTGCACATTTCATATGTTTTTTTTGGTTAATTTGTTTCCTGAAGTATATTAAATAACAAAGAATTTCTGTGTCTTTGACTTTTCTAATAAAACTCAAGGTCTGCAAAAACTATAAGTACTCTTGGTGACTCCCTGCTGGCTATTTTTTCCACCCACTCTCCCATTTCTTAATGTGTTTTTCCCCTTGGTGATTTTAAGCTGCCCACCTTTATTGTAACTTGAACTTTATAAGCTCTCCCCTTTCTACACTGCTTTTTATATCTTTTTTTCCCATAATTTTTATTTATTCTTTACATCAATACAAAACAGCAAATGAAATGCAACAAATAGAGAAAAAACACATAAACATTAAACAATGGGTATACATTGAAAGCAATGCAAAAAGAGGATAATCAATCAAACAATACTATTTACACTATATACATAGATGCTTTCAAAATTCAGTAGAGCAGGAGAAATAATTCAGCAAGGGTTATTATGCGTAAAATTTTAAACGAGGAAGAGAAAAAATTCTTAGGAGTTAGGGATGTGAGATGTTATGAAGACTCTTAGTTATAATTAAGTATAGTCATTTGTGGAAAGTTATGCGAGAATAATATTAAAAATTTGTTCCCATAATTTCCTAAGTTTAATATTTTTGTCCCTTTTGTTAATTATTATTTTATGGGCTAACAGATGTTTAGTCGCCATCAATCTAAAATTCTCCCAAGAAGTGTTAGTAGGGTTAAGCCAATTGGTAGCTATAGAAAGTTTCATTAACAGAAAAATATTAATCAGGGTAATTGCTTGGGTTTTAGAGATATTGTTTGGGAGGATATGTAATAGAGTAAATTCCCAGGTGAGTGTAGATGTCTGGTAGCCCATCTTTTATAATTGAAGTTTAAGGGAGTTCCAAAGTTTAAATACACATTTACAGCTACAGAAGAGATGGATTAAATCAGCAGTTTGGTCTTTACAGTGTGGACAGAAAGGGGATTTCGTAGGATTAAATTTATGTAGAATAGCAGGTGTGAAATATGCATTGTTATAAATCATAAGTTGGGTAAATGCTAGTTTTTGAAGGGGTATAGACTTTATTGTTAGGTTAATTGCTTGGATCAATTGATGATTATCAATGGATGAATTATTCTTTCTCCAATAGTCAGAGATGAGTATATGTTTCTGGAATTTAATGTCTTTGATTATTTTGTATGTATAGGTGGTAAAACTTTTAGTTGAGAGGATAGTTTTCCAAAGTAAGTTACAGTTTGCTATATCTTTGTTGTTTATGTTAGTGTCATGGAGATAGCTGGTACATAACTCTTTGATTTGTCTCAGGATCACTAAGTATGCTTTTGGGAGGTTCAGTTGGTTCCTTATTTCTTGTACAGAGCAATTTAACTATGGGTATATGCCTTAGATGGTTGTATTGATTAGTCAAGGGAAGTGAATTAGGTTTAGGGTCTGATTATTAATTTTAAGATTAGGGTTTTTGTGTAAGGATTGTAATGTCAGATTGTGTAAGTAAGATTGGGATTTGAATAGTTTTTGTGTTAGTGCAATGGAGTGTTTAAGGGGTTCTATTAAGTTACAAGATTTCATCAAGCTGGTATTTAGAAATGGTAAGGCTTTGGGGTTGATGTCCAGACTTTTAATGTGTCTATAGTATATTATTATCCAGTGTGGGTACCAAGCTTTATTTTTTGGGTTGTATTCGGCTATTCATAAGACTCTTAGTATTTATGATTAAATAGTATGTCTCAACGTTTGGAAGGTCTAAGCCACCTTTATTTTTGGGGGTCGTTAACTTGTCATATGAGAATCTGTTTTTTTGGGCTCCCATATGAATTTAGCAAGCAAGATGTGTATTTGCTTAAAAAATTTATTGGGTATGGTAATCAGGGAAGTCATGAAGATGTAGAGTAATCTGGATAACACATTCATTTTAATTACCGATACTTTGGCCAGAAACAGTAGCCTTAGATTTTTCCATCTATTAAGGTCTAGTAAAATGTTTTGCCATTTTTGAATTATGTTGTTTGAGTAAAAATCTTTGTTGTTTGTAGAGAATGTAATGCCTAAGTAGTTAATTACTACTTCTGTTTTTAATTTCCCTACCAGTGGTAGAAGAGAGAATGGTTTTGGAGTTTTTAAAGGGAAGATGTTAGTTTTTTTGAGATTTAATTTGTAGTTCGATATCATCGAGAAGTGTTCAATAGCAGATAATATTTTATTTATTTCCGAAATTGGTGTGGTACAATAAATATTGAGATCATCAGCAAAAGCGGATAAGAAGATTTTGGTGTTATAAATTATTTGGGGGGTTATGATATATATTTTGTTTAATATTTAGGAAGAGAGGCTCTAGGTATAAGTTAAAGAGTAGAAGAGATAGAGGACATCCTTGACGGGTTCCATTTTTAATTGGAATTCTCTTTGACCAGGTTTTGTTAATATATAAAGATGTATAGGGGCTATTGTATAATATTTGTAGGATCTGGATAAACTTTTACGGTATGTTAAAGCAAGGTAGAATTTGAAGTAAAAATTTTATATTTACTCTATCAAATGCTTTATGGGCATCAATAACTAGAGCGTATATGTTTAGGTTGTTTTGATTAGCATATGAGATTAGTGTATTGAGATTAGTGTCTGCGTGTTATAAAACCAGACTGTTCCGGGGAGATAATTTTATCCATTAGGTTTTTCAGTCTGTTTGCAAGTATAGATGTTAAGATTTTAGTGTCAATGTTTAATAATGATATGGGTCTATAGCTATCTGGGTTTTTGGGGTCAGCTTGTTCTTTGAGTATAAAAATAGTTTTAGACGCATTAAAGTGTATATCATTAATTTTATTATTTATTATATAGTTCAGTATGTGGAATAAAATTTGGGCTACGATGGGGGAGAAAGTTTTATAAAATTCGGAGGTAAGCCCGTCTGGGCCAGGGGCTTTACGTGTTTTCATTTGTTGAATTGTTCAGGTTATTTCATCAATAGAGATAGGTTCGCTTAATTTTTCTTGTTGGTTTGGGTCTAGTTTCGGGAATTTGAGTTTTTGTAGAAAGCGTGTTTTATCTTCTTTTGAGGGTAGTACTAGGTGTTCTCCATAAATTTGTGAATATATTAATTCAAAGGTTTTAATAATATCGTCATTTTTAGTGTAGTGTTTGTTCTCGTAAAATATTTCAGATATCTGAGAGGGGGATTTGGTTTGGTTTATAATTCTGGCTAGTGCTTGGGATGGTGTTTGAACTTCATTAGCATAGCTGGCTAACATTTTGGTTTCATAAAAGGATAAATTATTGTTATGTAAGAGGTAGAGATCCTTTTGGAGTTTCAGGATTTTGGTTTCTGTTCGAGTATTAAAATTAGTTAGTAGGTCACGCTCGAGTATCTGTATTTTTGTTTCTAAGTCCTGCTCCTCTTTAAGTTGAATTTTTTATAGTAAGCTGATTTTTTAATGAGTATTCCCCTAATTTGTGCTTTGGTTGCCGCCCATTCAATGTCCAGGGATATCTGAGCATTGGGAATGTTAGACAGGGTTGATTGGAGTATGGATTGAATCTCATTTATTATCTCCTTTTTGGTTAGAAGATTGGGATTCAGGGACCAATTGTAACCTCTTTTTATTGTATTATTTTTTGGGTTGCTATTAAAACTTAGAGTAATTCTGGAGTGGTCTGAGAGGTATCTAGTGTGGATGTTCAGTTTTGGGTCTAAATTGAATAGTGCTTCCGAAATTAGAAAAAAGTCTATTCTCAACCACATTTTGTGGCAATGAGAGTAGAAAGTAAATTTTCTAGATTTATTTGGGCTATCTCCATATTTAAAGGGGTCATATAGTTTGTAATCATATTTGAGTTAATTTAATGCAAGAGATGCTTGTTTGTTATGTGTTAGAGTCATACTTGATTTGTCCTGGTCTGGATTTTGGTACATGTTCCAGTCACCACCTAGAATCATATAGTGGTTTTGAAATTGGTTTAGAATAGGGTATAATGATGCAAGAAAAGTGTGTTGATTGTTACAAGGGGCATAGATATTTAGTACCATAAGGGGCTTAGGAGGATTTGGGGTTGAAAGAGTTACAAAGCACCACCTCCCCTCTTTGTCCACTCTGGTTTCCAGTATTTTGTCTTGAAATTGATTTTTAATTATTATAGCTACCCCCGCACTGTTGGTTTTACCTTCAGAAGCTATAATTTCCCTTATCCATTTTTTCCCCTAATTTCTGACTATTGTTCAAGGGTTAGATGTGTTTCCTGGAGTAGTATAAAATTCGTTTTCGCTTGTAGAATGAGGTGTAAAAGTAGTTTTCTTTTCTCTTTATTCTGGAGTCCTTTGATATTCCATGAATCAAATTCCCACATTAATGTGTTTGGAGTGTTGGTGAAATAAGTCTTGTGTATTAGTTAGAGTTAAAAGTTTTTGTTTGTGTGTTGATGAGATCGAATTAAGAAAGCATCTTATTATTCCCGTCCCAGCTCTGTGCCTAACCACTACCCCCATGGACCAGGAATAAAGCAGGGAATGAGTGGTTAAGTTTAGAGATCCATAGTTAATAGAGTATTTACATATTGTGCTTTAACAATTAAGTAAAAAATGAAGACGAGTATCCCTGCATAAATTTTAACAACATTGACAAAGCTTAACAAACTGACTCCCTAGAAAGCACTACTAATATAACCCTAAACTCCTCAATATTTTTATAAAAAGAAGTTATAGCATCAAAAGTGTATATCCTGAAAAATTAACAGTAATTGAGAAAAACAGCCTTGAAAGGCATTGTTAGAACCAATATTTACAAACATTATAACTGTATTCAAAAATAATTAGGTATTTATTTTTATTCTTAGTATGCCTATAGTTGTTGCTCCTTGAATCATGTCAAATAATATGATCGTTTAAAACAAGTAATAACAGGAAAGAAAGGAGGCAGCATCTTTCCATTATGAGGATGGTATGTTACTGGATTATTTGGACAGTAACCATATAAATAAAGCTAGGTGTACCAAAATATGAGTGTATGTGTGCATGTGAGCGTGGGTGCATGTGTGATTGTTTATATGTCTAGGATCAAACTGTACAATCTACCACAAGTATTATTATCTCGTTTTGATCCCCGATTTTTAAACAACAGATCTATCACCCGAAACACGTGTTGTTATAGGTTATATAGTATTGGTGTTTCCTATAGGAAATCCACAGGAATCAAAGTGTTTTACCTCCTTATTTCGTAGTGTTTAGTGACTAGCAGTCTAAATCTACCAGTTGGAACATATTGATTTATAATGGGTTGAAATAGCAGTTTGCTTAATACTAATGTGTGTATCTTTGACTATGTACATATAGATGTATAAAAAACATATAAAACAATAAAGCCAACTTCGCAACAAGTACAAGCAAGGACATATGATTATCCAGGCAAACATGCCCCTCCTTCTGTCAAATTAAACATCAGTTTGATATATATATCTTGTAGCTGCATGTCAATAGTGTGAGCTGATGTTTCTTCAAAGGAGTATAGCAAAAATTACATTAATGTCCGGAGAATTAAGAGAGCTAGTTAGAGATCTTTTCCAGCAGTAATTAGTCCACAACAGAGTACAGTACTCCTCACAAAATTTCCTGTTTTTACTGTCAAGGACCTTTGGATAACTGTATTTAACAATGTTGCATAAAACATCAAGAAGTATCATTTAAATTCAATAAGACTTTGGTGAACAGTGATAAATTTTCATCTTTTAAGACATTTCTGAGAGTGTATAGTTGAAAAACTGAGGTATATGAAATACCAAATTAAAGGTTAATAATGACGGGTGAAGACAATGGACTATGCACACACATTGTTTAGAAAATCTAAATAAAACTGGAAAATACATACAAATGTAGGTTAGCTATTAACAGAACTGAAAAGGATGAAGGTCTGTATACTAGAAGGGACAATAATGTAGCAAGACTCCTATATTAAGGATTGAACAAACAACACAATACACATGTAGCCGAGAGCCACTGGAAACATGAGCCAGTAAGAAGTGCTGAAAATGAAGTACTGAAATGAATTGCTGAAAATGATGTATCTTTTACAAAAAATTTTCCATTTACATAAATAAGTTAGTCAACAGAGATAATATTATACTTATCTCAATATTAAGGCAAGACCTACAGTGTAAAATGTTTTACATAGAATTTTCATTGCTTTATCATTGAAGCAATGGGATTTTAACATACTATGTCAAGAATCAGAAAACCACAGAACAGTGGTAAACAGAAGTGGCATCCTATCAAACATCTGACCAGGAAATATGTCGGTTGAGCAGGTACAGAGGGCGGTCTTCTAGTTCTGGAATCTATAGGTAAGTATTGGCATCTGATTTTGATTTTCTCGCCCAAGATCTGTAATATAGAGGTGCCTTTCTAATCGATCAGTAAGCATGCCGACTGTTACAAATGGTTGCTAAGACAGGGTCTCCAAAGGGGATATAAATGAGGCACAGGTTACCTGTTAATAGACTATAAGGTACTAAGTAAAAAGATATAATTACTAACTTCTCTTGGACTCATTCTCAAGACTAAAATTTTAGTTAATAACCTCTGGGGCTTCTCTATTTGTTTAGTAGTTACATGGTCTTCAACCTGAGACCGAGGGTTTCAGGTTATTTAAGTGTGGAGATGATTGCAAACTGAATTTTATTGTCAAGATCTCCTCTGATAGCCTGGTATAGCTGTTAACTTTATTGATAGCACATACAACTCATTGCTAGGGGTTTTAGCAACATGCAAGAGCTATGATAAATGTTCATCAAAATTACACTCAGTAAAGGTTCTAAAAAAAGTTTTTCTTTCTTTTCTTTTTCCTTCCCCTTTCCTTCCTCTCCCTTCTTTTTTCTGTAAGATATATCCTGAATCGGGTATTCTATTCCGCCATTGGACCAAGCATCGCTAGATGAGGGGAAATTGTGAGATTTTTAGAACTAGAAAATATCTCTGTAGCATGTAGATTAGCTACATAGAGGAATTTTCTGATTAGATGACGATATTCCACATTATGTCATGTCAGAACTGAAGTTTCCTACTTCGGATTAGGTATTACGATACATTGGTTTAAATTAACTGAATTTAAGCTTTCTTTAATAGAACAAAAAGCTTATCTTTGAAAACCGTTGCAGAATGATGGCATGTGTTTACGGTCTCGTTTTCTTTTTAACAGATAATACCATAATAGCTTTCAGGCACTGCGGAGCATTCATTGAGAAAATAAGTGTGTAAATACTCGTAGGTGGACCATTTAATCAGTCTGCATGTCCCGGAAGTGTCAACCTTTAAAGAGATCTGTCAGCAGTGATGCAGAGGCTTTCGGTTCCTATCGTGGGAAAAAACAGAAGCAGAAGCAGTTCTGAATTTCCGCCTTAACTCCTCGTGGCTTGGGAGAGAAAGAAAAATTACAAAACACTGTTATTAGAGGCCTAAGAAGGCCCAACAAAGAGTCAGAAGCCAAAAATAGACCTTGGAGTGTTGCAGTGAATGTAGTTATACATTTAAGGCCCAGATGTCATTTTGGTGAGTGATTTTAATGATCTAATGAGGGAACTTTTTTAAACACAGCAAGAAAAGTATCTTTGGCTTCTTTATGATTAGCGATCACATATTTGACTCCTTCCAAGTAGAAAATCAGAGAGTTTGGATACTTAATTTGAAATTTTATTTTCCTTTCAATCAGGAATTTGCAGTAGGGGGAAAGAAGCTGTCTGGATTGCCTTATTTGAAAGGGAAGGTCTTGAGCCAGTGATATTATGTTATTATTCCAGGTAAGAGTTCCACCATTTTTCTTAGCAGTCAACAAAATTGTGTTAACATCTTGAAAGTTTAATAATTTTGCATATACTGGTCTGGGTTTGTATGATACTTGAGTTTCTCTCAGAGCTCTATGTGCTCTTTCTATTATTATTTGCTGGGCTTTTCCTGGTTCTTTGAGCAAGATAGTGAAAATTTGGGTGGTGGAAGATATCAAATCATTGAGAGCTACAGATTCTGGGATGCCTCTTATCATAATATTGTTCCTTCTGGACCTTGCTTCCAGATCTGTAATCTTTGCTTGGATGTTTTGGATTTCTTTATCATGAGAGTCATTTTTTTATATATTAAAGATATTTTCTCTTCATTTTCAATGATTTTGGCTTCAGATCTATCCATTCTGTCTATTATTTGGTTGAATGTATCCCCAAATTATTGTAGTTGCAAAGATAGATTTTTTATTGCTTCTTGGATAGGAAGTAGTGCTGTCTTAATATCTTCTAGGTTTGCTGGTTGATCAGATTTGATTCTGTTTCCAGTTTTAGAGGTATCTGGTTGTTTTGTTATTTTTTTGTCTCTTAGAGTTTATGTCTTTTTCAGGCGATAGTAAGTCAGAAAGTTTAGTTTTGGATGTAGTAGTATCCATATTTTTATCTTCTTTCGACATCCTGTAGTGAAGTTAACCCCAGGTTTCAGTATAGTCTTCAGTATGCAAGGTTTCACAGGCACACGGCTTGTTCTTGCCTCACTGTATGTGCTTCAATCTTATTTGTTTAGTAGCTAGATCAGGCTCTTCTTCTTGATGATTTTATTTAGGTGTTAGTTAAAGTTAGTATTCCAAGATATTTTGTTGAAATTGGTTCTGGTTTATCTTCTGGGTTAATTTTATTCCAGATAGATAGAGGAGCTAAGGATTAGCAGTGCTTACAGAACAGCGTCCATCTTTGACTCCTGCTTTTTATATCTTGATTTATTTATTTGCCTTTCATTGTGCTTATTTTGAAAAAAAAGTGCATTTTGCCTCTCATTGTCTGTTCTACTGATTTATTTGCTCTGAATTTATTATCTAGCTAGTGTTTGGATAAAGTAGTGTATTTCTACACTCTAGCAAGATCTTTTCTGTGTTTTTAATTTGAGAAGTAAGTGGATTTTCCATCTAGTGGCAGTGGGTGGTAGCATGGTCTGTTTAGGATGGGGAAACACATTAGAGATTCCTGCATGTAGTCGTTTTATTGTTGAGAGGGATTATTAATCAGCTTACCTTCAACCTTCACGGCTGGCCTTAGGCATAGGTGAACTAGGCGACTGCCTAGGGTGCCATCCAACCGGCCTCATAAGGGGCGTAATTTTATGTATTTATTTATTTATTTATTTTAATTAATGTACTTTTGTTATTTTGTGATCTTCTCTGTGCCCTGTCTCTGAGTGAAGGGCACTGAGAAGATCACAAAAAATAACACCACCATAGGGTGAAGGGAAGGTGGAAGCACACTCCCACTTTTATATCATCAGGCTGGCTTCAACAAGTAAAAAAAATATATATTCTGCCATCACTTAAGTTAGTTCAGTGAAGAGAGGGGTTGAGGTCATCATGCGTGCACGTGTGGCTGTTCAGATTCAAAACAAGGTAAGTGTGAGTCTATGTGTAAGTTAAGCAGTTCGTTTCTGTATGCAAGAGAAAGTGTGTGTGGGTATGTGTTTGTATGTAATTTAAATTAGTTGTTCTGTTACTATGAGTGTGTGTGTGTGTGTGTGTGTGTGTGTGTGTGTGTGTGTGTGTGTGTGTGTGTGTGTGTGTGTGTGTGTGTGTGTGTGTTGCTGTGTGAGAGAGTATGTGTGTGTTACTTTGTGGGAGCATAGGTGTGTATATGAGTGCGTGTCTGTGCGTTGTTCTTGCTTGTTGTAACTTATTTTGAGCTAGATACGGATGCTGTCACCCATGGTGAAAGGATCGTATTCACTACATCTGCACAGTTAAAAAATTAAAATAGTGATGGACAAATGCAGAGAAGCCTGCACAGATAAGTAGATATGGTTTTCTAACAGAATTTTCACATGTTGCTTCATGTGTGACCAAAGGACCACACACACACACACACACACACACACACACACACACACACACACACACACACACACACACACACAAAAAGCCACAACACATATAGCTTGCCCATGTGGTGAGCACATGTTTTTTCAGAAAGATCACCTACAGGATGAACTAGTTCTTGCACAAAAGAGACGATTTAAAATGTCAAGTGCAGCCAGAAGGTGCAGAAGTACAGGGAGCTCTTCTTTACACACCTGTAGAAAATGGTTAGGTGTCTATACAGCTAAGGAGCAATTACAGCATCAGCAATTATTTAAGGTGCACACTGAAATACTGCACATTTGAAAAGAACCTTCAAGGATTTTCCTTTCATATTGTTCACACAAGACATTTACACACCAATGCCATTTTTGCTATTTTGATGGAGTTTACATTCATTTTAGCAAATAAAGATTCCCTTTATTATTTGTTCTATATCAATGTATTTTTATTGTTTTATTTTTAAGAATTATGTTTCATGGACAGGGGGAAAAGCCTAGCCTAGTCTGCATTCCAAAAGCGGGAACTTTATGACCAAAGAAAATCAAAGACAATGCATTTCCTTCCCCATTTGACCAATACAACACCAGCTGACATTACTCATTTGTACATATTTTAGCGCTGCATATTGTCATGACTGAAATAAAGGAAATATAATTATATAATTAAGAGCACAACTGTATTCAAAATACAGTATATATTCTTTTTCTGTAGCAGTGCACACCTTTGTTTGATACACCATATAATTTGTAGACTGACAGTGTATAGCCACATTTTTATATCATTCTTATGTTTTCTCTCTCTCATTATGGCTCTCCATAATTCAAACTATTTTCATTGTACAATGAGCTTAATTCTATCCTAAAATGCTGGCATACAGTAACCATATTGCTTGTACTGGTAACCATTTATACTGGCTAAACTAATACTAATAATGTGTGCCTGCACCTACATTTGATATCTCACGGACTATCCTTGAGTTAAATTGCATAATTTCATACTGTCTTTTAATTTTCTCACCAGCGTTTTTCAAAAAGGAAGAGTATCTTATTTTGTGCTTACTTACTTCCAGGTAAGTGAACTCAACCAAGTTGCAAATAACAATTAATTACACATAAGAGAAAGAAAATACAATAAATCTCTAAACACAGTCTTGTAGAAAATCGGATTTGGTAAAAACAATGACACAGATCTTCTTGATATGTAAAGCTTTGGTGATATCTGAGTAACACAATGTATTTGCATCCAGTGAAAAGAAAGGACTTCAGACTGGAAAAGAAAGCAGGCGTACTAATCTGTCTGCACATGCAAATATGAACATTGGGATTCTGAGAACAAAAAAATGTTGCATGTAACGGATATTCTAAGGGGGGGGTAAAGTGTGAGATGATGCAGAAGAGCAGTAAACTGACCTTGAGGAGGTTTAAAGATGAAGTAAGTTTCATAGGGGTGGAGAGTAGAGTTCATACGTAACACCTTAAAGATGACAGCAGCAGTAAAGTGTATGACCTGCAGGGAGATGGGTAAACAATGAGACTTTAAAGGAGAGACACTGCTGCTCTCCAGAGGTAGAGCTGCACAACAATTTACTTTGGTAAATTTATACTGAAAAATGAACAACAGGTTGTAAGCAGAAGCAATTACTGAAGGGTTGGAATGACAGACATTTGAGTCTCAGACTTTATACCCTATAGAAGATTAATTCTAGCAACTTTCTAAGCCTGCAAGAGCCAGGTTTAAAAACTGCCCCTATCTTTGGGCCATTGTCCCATTTTTATTTATGGCTTTGTCTAGCTTACTTGCTCTTAGAGGGTGAGAGGTACAGTATGATTACAGGACTAATATTTTAAGCCGTGTCTCTTATTAGTCCCTGATTATTTCTGGATTTATCTTTTGATTCAGGATATAAATGGTTGAGAGCTGTGATGAACATTTTCTGAGATGCTCATTCCAGAGACATTCTAAATAACATAGACCTGAATTGCCATTCCTGATAGAAATAATACTTTGTGTGCCAGCTGTGAAGACTTCCCATAATTTACAGACAGTCCTTTAGCCAGACTTAGGTTTATTCTCACAACTGTATATGTTGGCCTTCACCCACCTTGTACAAACAAAATGTACACATCTCTTTCCACCAGTAATACACTTTAAAATTGAAAGAACTCGAGTGCCTTTGGTGGAAGTGACCCATCTGTGGGCGTGGCTCAAATAGGGGTGTTCCTTAAGTATGGTGTGGGTGGGGTATAAGGGGCACCAGAGCAGTACTTTGCCTAGGGCGCCATTTCAGCTAAGGCCAGCCCTGCTTACCTTGTTTTAGTGCCTTTATATATTCTGCACAATTGAGTGGCTCTTAGGTCATTTCTACAAAACAAAGTACTTTTATTGAATAATCACACTTTTATAAGTTGTTTAATGTACTGCCTTTCCTTATTTTCTCAATTTAAGTTTAGGTTTGTTTGCAGTAGCATTTCCAACACTCTTTAGCAGTGCTTTTACATAAGGAGGCCTGGGATTACTCATTTAGTGGCAGTAGGTGTTTACCTGGTTTATCTGAGTTGGGAAGCACACAAAAGGGCTCTAAGTATAGTAGTTTTATTGGCCAGAGAGCTCAGTAGTCAGTTTTCTGTATTTCTAGTGCTTTTATAAGTTTTGCACATTTCCACAGAGTTGCTTGATGTGCCACTGCCCTGTACAGATGCAAACATCTGCTTATTTTCATGATACTGTGAAAGTTTCTGTGCTATTTATCGCTTTTTTGCACTTCTTTAAAGTTTGCACTTTCAAACTGCTGAGTTTACCTATATGAGCTAGGAATTGCTGGTGGAAAGCTCATTGTATGCTTACCTGATTGGCGTTAGGGCACAGTTAGTGTAAAATTTGTCTTTTTTCTGATCGTATATAAGTCTCATGGGTGTGACACAGCGGCAATTACTGGTGCATTGTATGCAAGCAGAAGTTGAAATTTCCTTATAAAAAGCAACTCTGAACTTTGCCTCAGTCCCACGTTACTTACAGGGCAACTATTTTGTGTGCTGAGCAGCATTTATGTATTTAGGTAGGACTACTTAGGTCTGTTTTACCTTATTATCACACCCAGGACTATTGCTTCAAATTATACATAGTAAGCATCCTTCTCTCATCCAGTTAGAAACACCCTCAGCTCCTATTCTTTCAAGTACACATTGGGATATGCAACTGTGGATGGGCGCTTTCCTGCTATCACTGTATCACACTTGGTGGACATGGGCATCTGAGGCAAAGTAACAATTGCCTTATGTGCAATGACAGCCATTTAATTCTCGAAAAGAAAAATACAGTATGTGAGATATGTAGTTATACATTGATACTGGTGGCTAGAATATCACATACAGACACAAAAAGAAACAAACAGGCTGTCAGCGACACATGCATGCCACTCACCTTGCCTGCAAAGGACCACACACAGACCCACATAAGCAGAGGTGCTCACATGTTACTTACCCAGACCTTAAGGGTCTCAGATGCAAGCCTCAGAAACTCCGCATATACACAAACAATTCTCATCAAAATACATAAAGCCACATCTCATTGTGCCTCAACTGCCAACCACATAAGGTGAAGCACTCCACCACCCAAGATCCTGGTCATAGAAGACTCCATTGTGAGACTTGCTGAAGTCCGTCTTACTAGGTTGCCTAAGGGAAAGGTTACAGTTATCACCAGATCATGTAAGCACTCTGGTCACCTACCCCTACGTATTTATATGAAGAGAGACATAACTGTGCTCTCAGAAAATGTGTCACAGGCATGTATGAGACTAGCATTGAGCAGCATTTTACCATCTCCAAGGATGATGCCATAATAACATCAGAAAATTATCAACTTTAACAATTGACTTAGCTGCTGGTGTCATTCCAAAGGGGTCCAATATTTGTCAGCCTGGGAATGCTGCTTTGCCAGGAATGGTCTTCATCTGTCACCTCTAGGCTTTTGGATATTGATCAAAGTATTATTCACCCCTATAGTGTCTTTTTTAGGCATTGCCAAACAGACAAACCTTCCATCATAACAAAAGGTTCTCAGGACAAGCTAAAGGTGTTACTGCTCAATGCTAGGAGTCTCAAGGAGAAAGTGCACTTCCTGGAAGCTCTCCTCACTCTGGAGAAAGCTGACATCTGTGCATTTACTTAAACATGGTTCAAAGCTATGGAAAGCACTCTGGTAGTGTATGGCTTTAATGCCTTTCATACATTCTGACTACCCACTGAACATAAAAGAGCAAAAAGTGGAGATATATCTAGTTACATAAAGGATAAGCACACCTCTTGCTGGTCAAACAATATGACATGCTTGAGCTACTCCACATCCAACTAACCATGGGGAAAATCATTATCATATTCTTATTAGCTACAGGTCCCCCATCATGAACCAGTAAACCCATACATCATGCCTGAAGTTACTAGAATCACTCACACTCCAGCCCAATACTATACTCATGGGTGATTTTAACTACCCCTCCATTAACTGGGAGGCATTCATGACCACCAATATGCAGGCCCAAAGATTTCTTGGTATTGTAAATATAAATGCAGTGCAGCAGGTAGTCTGCAATCCCACTATGGAAACAAATACTCTTCATCTGGTACTCACAAAGATGAGCGAGTGCTGACCCCCCCCCCCCAATGTGATGTCCTCACTGATAAGGCTGGTAGGAGCAGATCACAAAGTGGTCTCTCTTGAAATAAAGGTAAAACTCTTTCCCCCACCTAATCCTAAAATCTTTAAGAATTTCTCTAAGATAAATTAGCCCCTATTAAGGGATGGCATGGCTAGTTTCCAGAGCTCTCCCCTCAGATTTAGAAAACACAAGAAACTATGCAGAGGCATACACAAAAGCCTTTTATGACCATATAGACAACTGCAAAGAAATTACAGTACCAGACCAATATAAACCCAGGTCCAACTGCAAAAACAAGCTACCCTGGTGGACCCCTGGTATTAATAGGTTATACAACAAAAGAAAGAAAATCCTGTTGAGAAGTAAGAGGGAATGTGCATAACAGAGCAAAAGTCCTTCATTAGTCTAAACAAGTGAATCAGGGAAAAGTCAAGTCTCTGTAAGCAGACTTTGTTGTAAAAATAGTCTCCAAAGTGAATGATAACCATAAGGTATTTTTCAGTTATGTCTGCAATCTTAAGGGCATCACTCAGCAATGTGCAGAATTAGTTATAGATGGCATCATCTATACTCAGCCAGAAGATATAGCAAATCTGCGGGCCAACAAATTCAGCTCATATTTCACCTCCCCATCTCGCCCGTTCTCTCCCAAAAAATACCTTCAACGACTCTACTGCCAATTATCACCAGAGAACAGGTTACCACTGTTCTCTGTAAAGTTAAAAGCATGGTTTCAGTGGGGCCTGATGATATACTAGGTTGACTCTTAAACAGCTTAAATCAGGACTTATAAGGTCCATTAGCATCTCTGTTTAACCACAGACTTTGGGCTGGCTTTATCCCAGTAGAGTGGAGGACAGCAACATTCATCCAGCTGCATAAAGGGGGGGACCATCTACTGAGAAGGGTGATAGGGTGCACACTGTGGGACAGACGAAGAAATGAGGACATAAGATCATTAGCCAAAGTAGTTCCGATTGCAGAAAAGATCAAAGAGAACAGATTACAGTGGTCTGGATACATGTGCAGAAAACAGAAGACAATTTGATGAAGATGATTTGGGCCAGAGAGGAAGAAGGTTAAGAGGAAATGAGGACATCAATCACTGAGGTGGATGGATCGTGTGAGAGAAGATCTGAGACAGTCGGGCATGAGTGTTGAAGAAGGCAGGAGGGTGGCACTGAATTAGGAGAGATGGCAACAGTTAACACAACACCCCGACCACGTGTAGAAAATGGGAAAACGGGGGTTGATGATGATGATGATGATCTACTTACCCAGAAAATTACCGACTCATAAGTTTGACTAGTCTTATATTTAAGGTCATGGAGAAATAAACATGGAGCTGATAAATAATGACATAGGAAACCTCTAAACGCTGGGCCTGATCCCATTCAGCTTTGTGAAGGGCAGGTCATGCTTACTGACATTATTTATTTATTGGCATTTAATTACCGGGAAAATCTGACTGGGTAGAAGACCATTTTCAATGGAGGCACATTGCGAAAAGCTCCAAATTATAACAAAACATTTTAAGAACAAATATTTTACCATCTTCAAAAGTAAAACAAAAAAAATCTGCAGTTTAAGTAATTATAACAAATTAGATGTAATGTAAAAACATTGGTTAAAATCAATACAAGGTATATGGCAAGCATTTTATATTTAAAGAAATTTTACACACTTTGTAGAGAAATTAAAGGTAAGATAGTCTAACACAAATAGGAAATGCAATATGAAGTGAGGGAAAACAGGCTTATAGTATATTTAGAGAGAAAGTCGGGGAAGAGAATTAGATAGCAGTAAGGAAGTAAGTGAAGAAGGGAGAATAAGGAGGTATAAGGAATGAAAAGGTACTTGTTCATATTTAGGGATATAGTTTATCCTGGATTTGAGCATGAACAGAGATGGATTTTAGCTAGGAAGTCTTTCAGAGTGGTTTTAAAAGATGAGAGGGAGGGTATAAAACTGATGGATACAGGTAAGGAACTCCAGGTCTTAGCAACTTTGTACAAGTAGAGACAATGGCTGGGAGATTTGCTAGGCTTGTAGACAGACAGGAGTTTTTGGTCACTGGACTGCAATGACTGACTGAGAACATAGCTGTGTAGAATATGTTTTAGTGCTGGACAGCCAGATGGATGCCGGATAATTTTGTAGATGGTAACATGTTGTGTATGTCTTAGTTGATGTGGCAGTTCTAACCAGTTTAGACTTTTCAGTGCTATACAGTGGTGGGTTCTAAAAGGGTTATGTGCTACAGATTTATCAATTTTGTTATAACATTGTTCAAGTTTTAATTTTTAATTTTTATTTGGTGGATCTCTTTGAGAAAGTCACTAAGGCCATGGATGAGGGTAAAACAGTCCATATCCCCTACCTCAACCTTGCCAAGGCATTTCACACAGTTCCCCACTCATGTATTAGAAATAAACTCACTAAACCTGGCATACATCCCTACGTCACCAGATGGATAGTCAACTGGCTCATGGACAGGACATGTGGTTAAAGTGAATGAATCCATATCGAACAAGAGGACGGTTACTAGTGGTGTGCCACAGGGATCAGTGCTGGGACCGCTTCTCTAAAGTCAAGGCTAACATGAAAGGTCTCTGGATGGCTAAGTTTGCCAACAACTTCAAGCTGAGGTAATCATTGAATCCCACAATGATGTAGATATCATTCAAGAGGGTCTAGATCAGACAAATGATAGGTGCCAAAACCATGGCGTAAAGATAAATGCAAAAAAATGCATTAACATAAACTTTGGGAAGTCAAATACATACATAGCGCACCCCTAAGAGTAGGCTCAGAGGTAAGAGATCTAGGAAGTCCTTCTATGTGGCACAACATTTAAGTAAAGGTATGTGTTAGAAAAATGTGTATTTGAATATATGAGAAATGCTAGTTTAAAAGCAAAGTAGTATATAATGCATTTTATTCTATTAATCATATAGCAGAGAGGATTAATTCATGTTTAAATGTAAGTAGTTTTGAAACTGCAGTGTGGCTTGAAGCAAGCTGACCTTCGACCCTGGCAGATGCTAGCTTAGCAAGTTTTAATGTTTATGCTTTTCACAAGTGATTATCTGCTGGGTCAGGAAATTAAATGTGTGAAATAATGAAATCTTCTGCTCTTTCCTGCTGGGATGATTTGGCCTTGTATATGTATTACTGAGATAGCATGCAGCTGGTGGAAAAGTCTAACAGAGAACAAATATGTGTATTAAAAGACTGAATCTGCTATTGTATTCAAACTGATATGAAACCTTGAAGAAGTAACTTTACAGAAAGACATTATGTCTGACCAGGTGGATAGCAAGGCCATATTGTTACCAGAGGAAAACTTTTTTTAAAATATACAGCATCAGCAGTTTTTATGAATAGAGGACTGTAAGCTAAAGTGATGTAGATGCCCTGTGACATACCACGTCAGTAAGGTGGGCACAGCTTGAATGTTAAACCTATATAAAATTGTGTGCTTCCTGTTTCATGTTAGACAAAATTCTGTACTTGTACGTTTTTTGCCTCCTGGTGTACACTAGTAAACTTTTGAATCTGAACCTCCTGTGTATTTTATTCTTGATTTTATTTAACAGTTTGGTCCTTCGGACTGGAATTCCCTTGGACAGCTGCAGATCAGAGTCTACCGGTGGTCAAATACTGCGTAGGAGAAGTTACTGAAGCGGTTCTTCTTGGGTGAAAAGACCTCTGACTGAATTGTCGTTTAAAGAGGCTGGCCACTTTCTGATCTGTGGCCAAAGAGCGGATATTGGATGATTCAATACCGGAGGCTCAGGTAGGAAGAATTTACCTTTTTTCTGTTTTAGATCAGGGACTAGGTTACAGTATATTGTTGTCAAGATTTGTTTTTGCAGATCAGGGACAAAAGGAAGTACTGTATATTTGGTCATAGATCAGGGTAACAGAATAAGGTAGGCAGTTATTCTAGATAAACTGTGAACAGGAACTGAGAATTTGATATCACGTGATAAAAAAGGGTTACGTAACATTTTCTTTACTATGGGAAATCAGTGCACTAAAACATCGCGAGATCCGCCCCTAACCGAAGACACAAAATATATGCAAACACAATGTTCTGATAACGTTAGGTATTATACGAAATGGGTTAACAAATATGAATTCGATGGTAAACTAGATAAAACTTCACTAGTTAAACTCCTTAAGCAGCTTAAATCTGATGTGGGAGGTCAGGCAAAAAAGCAACGCCAATTAGGCATTCCTCAGGCACACAGGTGGATTGAGGAAGCAAATCGGAGAGAACAGAAGCTGAAAAATTCAAAAACATTGTTTTTAGACAAAGAAGATAATAACTTGGTAATAGCAACAGCTCCTCCTCCTCCTCCCTTGCCCCCTCCCTTACCCTTTTCTGGATATGAAGCGAGTGGACAGGCTGGTCCGCCTCCGCGTTATCCTGAAGTTTCAGCAAGACCACAACCATTTGTTAGAGATCCTATTGAAAATAGGTCCCGAACACATAAAACACATAGGGACACAGAATCATATCAAATAGAGAGAAACCTACAGGATGAGAGTGAAGAAGAAATATGCCCACTTATAGAAGTTCCAAATCCTCAGGCAGGACAGGAAGGGCAAAACCCAACACTCTTAGTATTTAGACCATGGACACCGGAAGATATCCGGAAAGCTACTGAGGGAATCCCCCATCCGAAAGTTAATTTTACAAAATTTTTAGAAGATTTACAAGGCATGAGGTTGAGTTACCACTTGAATGGGGAAGAAGTAGAAAAAGTAGTAAGACAAATTATAGGTCCAGATTGGCACATGATTTGTGGCACCTGGAATCCTCGTAATGCAGAGCTTAAACCACTCCCACATAGTGACGCAGTGTTAGACAACAGAGTGAAAGGTCTTACAGACCGAATCTCTGAGAAATGGAAACCTAGAGCAGACTGGACTTGCATTAATCAATGTATACAACAGGAAAATGAGACAATAGATGGGTACTATGCTAGATTATTAGAATGTTTTAATAATCATAGCGGTATGTCGGTTCCTGAGAACCAAACTAATGATTCCCCGTATGAACAACAATTGAAAAATGCATTTTTGAAAGGTTGCATTGCACCTATTAGTAGCTTCATTACAAAGCATATGATAGACCATTGAACAGGGAGGCTACAAGCCTTACTTGAATATGCTAGACATGCTGAAAGACATTTTAATAGTAAAAAGAAAAAGAAGGTGCAAATCTTCACTGCTGAAGACGGAGCTGAAGTGTTTGTGTTACAGTCAGGTAAAAAGGGCAAGAAGAATGCCCAGGGAAACAGTCTGACAAACGATCAGAAGATTTTGAAGAGGAAAAAGAGAGGCGAATGCTTCAAATGCGGGAAAAAGGGACATCTAGCAAGGGATTGTAAGCAAAACAAAAAGGTAATTACAGAAGATAAGGGAGATGAGGACTGACTATATGATAGTGAAGATACATCATGTGAAAGCCAGAAATCATCAGGAAAAGTTAATAAACAGAAAACAAATGTAAATTTGATAGAAGGAGTAGAGGAAGTGCAAGTAGATATGGAGGATGAAGAAAGTGAAATTTTGGACTTAGCATTATTGAGCTTAGAGCTCTACTGAGCAGATACGAAACCGGAAGTTACACTTCTGGTGGAGGGAAGGGAAGTCAAATTCCTGTGTGACTCAGGAGCATCACGGACTTTGATACACCCCTCCAAGTTACCAGAACATTCCGAATCACCTGATTATATACTAGTAAAAGCAGCAAATGGACAGCTATACAGAGAACCACTTTCCCATGATATAGCAATAACTGACCCTGTTTCAGGTATGACCCAGAGAAGTAAAATTGTTGTTTCTGCAAAGTGTCCAGTAAACCTATTGGGCAGGGACCTTATGCAGATATTTGGCATAGCAGTAGTTCCAACTGTACAAGGTATGGAGGCACAGAGACAAATGGATACCTTTGTAGTGCAGTCAGAGGGTGAAACATTTTACTGGTACAGCCAGGACCTAGTCACGACTGGTCCAGGGGCAGTAACCGAGGAACTGATAAAACGTAGCCATCAGTAAAGCCCCCTCCCTCGACACTGATCGACAGCATTTGTTACACTGTACTCTATACTACTGTACTACACCAGGACCCGATAGAGAGCATGAGCAAGAATTGTTCAGAAATTGTGCAACTAGACTAGTATTGCGTACTTTGTACTGGGATACTGAGGGGAACAGTGTAGTTAGCTGTTCATTACCTCAAGAATTCCTAGCATTATATAGATCAAATCGATTACCACATGTCAGCTTGACAAAGAAAAAAAGTGTAAAATGGGCAGACTTAGGAGAAAAAGTAACAAGATGGGAGAAACAGACTGATTTAGAACTGTCAGAACAAGGGATACAGAAACAGAAACTGAATTGGTTGACACAGACACATCCAGCTGTACACTTGCAATCTAGCGAGGACAGCTGATTAGCATTTTTATTAGAAGAAGAAGAAAAGGCCTTATGTGAAATTCCAACAACTCTTTGGTCAACAGGCAAGTCAGATGTAGGACTTATTCGAACAGCAGGACCGGTTACAATTATCCCAAAGTCAGCTTTTAGACCACAGAAAAGACAATACCCTTTGAGAAAGGATGCAGAAATAGGAATTAAGCCTATAATAGCAGCATTAATCAAAGAAGGAGTACTGGTAGAATCTCCTGATTCACCATGTAATACACCCCTATTTCCTGTTAAAAAAGCAAATGGGGAATGGCGGATGGTACAAGATTTACAAACTGTAAATAATGCAGTAATACCTAGAGCACCTACGGTGCCAAACCCACATGCTTTGTTAAACGATTTAGAGCCGCAGCAGAAGTATTTTTCTGTGGTAGATATCAGCAATGCTTTCTTCTCGATACCTATACATCCTGATAGTCAATATTGGTTTGCATTTACATTTCAGGGTAAAAGGTATACATATACTCGATTACCACAGGGATATTGTGAAAGCCCAACAATATTTGCACAAGAAATGGCTAGCAACCTGGCAGGATTTACCCCACCGGGAGGTAGTCAAATTCTACTTTATGTAGATGACATCTTGCTAGCAGCCCCCACCCAGCAACAATGCAGGGAGGATACTGTAGCATTATTGAAATTTTTAGCAACACAAGGACACAAAGTAAACAAAAGTAAGTTACAACTTTGGAGAAAACAAGTTAGATACCTAGGATATGTAATATCCAATGAAGGAAGAATACTAGACGAGGAAAGAAAAACAGCAATCTTGCAAGCACCCAAACCAGCAACCAAGAAGGAAATGATGTCTTTCTTGGGTACAACTAATTTCTGTCAGAGCTGGATACCAAATTATGCTTTGGAATCTGCTCCACTGACTGACTTGATATATAAGACACCAATGGCAGCACAAGATATTTTACAATGGACACCCGAAGCAGAAATGGCTTTCTGCAGGTTGAAGCAGTTGATAGCTTCTTCATTAGTTTTAGGACTTCCGAATTATCACAAACGGTTCTTTCAGACCGTAGATTGCAAGCAAGGATATATGACGTCAGTACTGACGCAACAACATGGGGACAAGCAACGCCCCATAGCTTACTATTCATCACAGTTAGACCCAGTGGCGCGATCTTTGCCTCACTGTGTACAAGCAGTAGTTGCAGCTGCAATGGCAGTACAGGCTTCAGCCTCAGTGGTGTTATTCCACCCTCTCACATTGAGAGTGCCTCATGCAGTTGCAATAATTTTACTGCAAGAAAAAGTGGCATACCTTTCTCCTGCTAGACATCTTTCATGCATGACTATACTGCTGAGCCAACCTCATATGACAATTGAATGATGTACGACATTAAATCCATCAACATTACTTCCAACTCCTGTGGATGGCACACCACACAGCTGCCTGCAGGAAATTGAACAGTTAGCTTTACCTAGACAAGATCTCACAGATATGCCCTTGGATAATGCTGAGGTGACATATTACGTGAACGGCTCATGCAGAAGGGGTCCTACAGGGAAGAATCTGGTAGGGTATGCTGTAGTTACAGACACTGAAATTTTAGAAGCCCAATCCTTACCACATAACTTATCTGCACAAGCAGCAGAATTGATAGCTTTGACGCGGGCATGTACTTTAGCAAAAAACAAGTGTGTAAACATATATACTGATAGTCAGTATGCTTTTTCTACAGTACATGTATTTGCGCAACAATGGAAAAATAGAGGAATGATAACATCTAGTGGAAAACCTATTAATCATGCGCAATTTATTTTGGAGTTATTAGAATCTATTCAGTTACCTACCAAAGTAGCTATTTGTAAATGTGTAGCTCATACAAAACAACAGGATAAGATTTCAAAAGGCAACGCACGAGCTGATGCAGCTGCAAAGCAAGCAGCCTCAGACTCAGAAACTTTACTTTTGAATGAGGAATTACAACCCTCTGATATTTTAGATTTAGACATGTTAAAACAATGCAGATTCTTACTACAAAAGCAGAAAAACAAAAATGGGTAAAACGAGGTGCAATTCTTGAGAATGGACTGTACATTTCCAAAGAGAGAAAACCGATATTGCCATCTAATTTATTTAGATATGCAGCGTTGTTGAGCCATGGGCAGTGCCATGTCTCAAAAGGGGGGATGGTACAGTTAGTAAACCGAATATTCCAAACATATGGATTCACAAATTACACACAAAAATTTTGTGCAGCTTGTCATACTTGTAACAAGAACCATACACAAGAGGCATTTAAAACCAAGCAAGGAAGTTTTCCTATACCACCATATCCATTCCATACTATTTGTATGGATTTCATAGAACTGAACAAGTGTGAAGGGAAGAAATACTGTTTAGTTATTGTAGACATGTTTTCCAAATGGGTAGAAGCTTTTCCAACCAAAAACCCGGATGCAGCAACAGTGGTGAAAGCCCTGATAAAAGAAGTAATCCCTAGATATGGCATTCCGGAAAGGATTTATAGTGACAACGGCACTCATTTCGTAAACCAGACAATTCAGCAACTTGGGAGATGTTTTGGTATCTCCTTAAAGAACCATTGTGCCTACCACCCACAGTCAGCAGGACTGGTGGAAAGGTACAATGTTACCCTGAAAAGTAAACTTAGGAAGCTAGTTGAGGAAACCCAAAAGAATTGGATATAATGTTTGCCTTTGGCACTGCTGAGTATGAGAACGGTTCCAAATGTAAAGGGTTCGACTCCCTTTGAAATGGTTTTTGGGAGAGCATATTATGTGCTTCAGTGGAAAGCTCTCATGCCTGCAGAGCAAGAGGCTGACAGTTCATTAGCTAGTTATATGAGGAAACTGTTAACAAATAAATCTGTTTTGCAGTTTAACTCTTTTTCAGATAAAGAACAGACCAGACCGGTGGAAGCAGTCTTGGCCCCAGGGATGTTTGTGTGGCTGAAAGTGACAAAAAGGAAGAATTGGGTGAGTCCAAAGTGGGAAGGACCATACCAGGTTCTGTTGGTAACGCCTACTGTAGTCAGAGTGGCCGAGAGGACGTCCTGAGTTCATTTGACACACTGCAAACTGGTAAAGAACTTTCAACTTGATAAAAACTTTGTGACTGATACACAACCAGACCAAGATGGCCAAAAACAAATCGAATAGAAATCTAGATCAACCCCAGAGATGTTGCATAATCATTTTGTTGAGTATACATTTATTGACTGTAATTGTAACAGTTTTCCTCTTGTTGTGGTTTATCCTACACACAACCACACAAGTGAAAGTGGGAAGGCGTGATGAAACGTCTATAGACTGGCATCCAAATTTTAACACATACCTAGCCATGAAGTGTGTATATGCAGAGACTATGAACATTTCAAATTGCTGGGTTTGTACAGCTATACCAACAGCATATGGAGGACTGATAATGTCCGCTGTCCCTTTAGGGATAAATGAGACTTGGGAGAATTTACTCTTCGATACAGGAACTGTGAGATCACAGGACAAAATAGCTTTATTTTTACCTGTCACACAAAAAGGAATTGTATGTTTTTATAAAAATGATACCCTCCAGGTGGGCTGGAGCAATTGTAATATAACCATATCTTACCGATTTTATATTAAGAATAGTAATGGCAATACTCTTTGCAATCCTAATTATGATTCATATTTGAACTCATTGAAAACAACCATGAATGACATTCGCAAGAATCCAGTTTTGTTTAAACAATTGTCAGTTATAGATCAGAAAATGTTTCATGCAGGGCTGATGCGTATTAGTACTAAAGTAGAAAACTGTTATTTTATTTGTGGGAAAAAGGCATATAAATGGTTACCTGAGAATTGGTCCGGCAGTTGTTTTTTGGGTTATTTGGTTCCGGCAATAAGACATACTGCAGAATTACCTTTGGGTAAGATACGAAACGTGAGAGACGCAGCTCAAAAACCTGAAGGTCCAGTTGAAAAACCTGTGAATCCAGTCAGAAAGATCGAAGCTGGCTGGAAAGATCACAATTCCGTGAAAGACAAAAGCAAATTGACTCATATGAACTTGAGTGACAGTGTTATATCTTGGGCAGGAATATTCCCAGCCTATGGAGCAGTCAAATCGATCTGGGAGCTGAGGAAGTTGTTGAAACTTCTCGAAGTAATGAGTAATGCAACATTTTCTACCCTAGAACTGGTGACTGATGAACTAAATGCAATGAGAACTGTTGTGCTACAAAATTGAATGGCTGTTGACTTTACCCTAGCGGCGAGAGGTGGTACGTGCGTGCTTATCAAAGAAGAATGCTGTGCGTATATACCAGATAACAGGCATGAAATTAATAACCACCTAGAGGTAATTCAGCAAGTATCAGCCATGACTGAACCAGGCCCAAGCCCACTGACGGAATTTTTCCAGAATCTATTTGGGGGGGTGGGGTTCCATCGTAATGAATATTCTGATTGCCATTTGTGTGGGTATACTCCTAATAGGAGCATGTGTTTGCTGTGGAATTCCCTGCTTGAAAAGATTAATCAAAGATTTTATTGATGTATCTGTTACTGAAACTTTGTACCAAGATATTGAGATTGAAAGATTGATCTCAGATGACATTTTTTCTGAAGTATAGATTGAATGACTCTCCTAGCTGAAAATCCTAAGTGGAAGAAGTTGGGAGATGAAATGACACTATGCATACTTCAAAATAAAATAAAAAGCATTAATAGGGGGGAAAATGTTAGAAAAATGTGTATTTGAATATATGAGAAATGCTAGTTTAAAAGCAAAGTAGTATGTAATGCATTTTATTCTATTAATCATATAGCAGAGAGGATTAATTAATGTTTAAATGTAAGTAGTTTTGAAACTGCAGTGTGGCTTGAAGCAAGCTGACCTTTGACCCTGGCAGATGCTAGCTTAGCAAGTTTTAATGTTTATGCTTTTCACAAGTGATTATCTGCTGGGTCAGGAAATTAAATGTGTGAAATAATGAAATCTTCTGCTCTTTCCTGCTGGGATGATTTGGCCTTGTATATGTATTACTGAGATAGCATGCAGCTGGTGGGAAAGTCTAACAGAGAACAAAGATGTGTATTAAAAGACTGAATCTGCCATTGTATTTGAACTGATATGAAACCTTGAAGAAGTAACTTTACAGAAAGACATTATGTCTGACCAGGTGGATAGCAAGGCCGTATTGTTACCAGAGGAAAACTTTTTTTTAAATATACAGCATCAGCAGTTTTTATGAATAGAGGACTGTAAGCTAAAGTGATGTAGATACCCTGTGACATACCACGTCAGTAAGGTGGGCACAGCTTGAATGTTAAACCTATATAAAATTGTGTGCTTACTGTTTCATGTTAGACAAAATTCTGTACTTGTACGTTTTTTGCCTCCTGGTGTACACTAGTAAACTTTTGAATCTGAACCTCCTGTGTATTGAATTCTTGATTTTATTTAACAGTATGGCATCCAGATCCAAGGAAATTGCAATCCCACTGTACGCATCCCTCATTAGACCAACAATCTAGTACAATGCACTATTTGGCATGTACTTGACTAGACATTTACAGCAGCTGGAGCAACCTCAGAGGTTTTTCACAAAGAAAATACAAGGTATAAACAACATGTCTTACGTGGATAGACTAAGAGCCCTGTCCCTTTACTCTGTCTCCTACAGACTATTAAGGGATGACCTATATTTGACCTACAAGGTACTCACAAATGCAGCGCTGATGGAGCTGCTACACGTAAACAAGTTAAACAGCATGAGGGTCACCTGATCTAGGGATCTAAACTTAGTAAGCGACTCAAACAAAACATGCTGGAGAGACAGATATGTGTCTGATATTTCCCCTTCTTTGGATCAAGCTTCCTATTCACATTAAGCCAAGCCTTCCCTGGTCCTCTTCAAATGCAGTCTTGAACAATGAATGGAGAATCACAAACTCACACCTGATGTAGTGCCAATGGCCCTTATGGAAAGGTGCAATCTCTAAGATACTCAATGCATAGGCACAAATGCATGCCATCCTCTTGCCCCTAGGGGCCACATATTTGGTAAAGTCTGGTTATATTGTCTAGGCTTGTAAGTGCTGTTAGCCATTAGTAATCTCCTATGAATCAAAAAACAAAAAGAAAATCTAATATGTCTGAAATACTTCAGAAGTGGACATTGACCAATACTTATCCAGTAAGTCCAGAACTCTGAAAAACATAGTTACTCTTTAGTGAGCCACTAACAGTGACCTACCAAGTGTCATATCCTTACGTTTGCTGCAAAAAGTTTTTTTTTTCCCGTAATGTTACTGTCTGTATGACACATTTTTCCAACAGTAAACCAAGGATAGCCCTAGCCACCCGGTGGCTCTAGATGATTGTCACTGTTCAAGTGACACCCCAACCCCATATGTAAAAATGGGAAAAAAGGGTTGTGGATGGATGGAAACTAAGGATGGCATAGTCCCCTGTTGTATACTTTAATGCAGTACAGTGCAGCATATGCAAGAGCACAAATGTAACTTATTTTCAGTCGCACTAATTTTTTTTTTCAAGAGGTTCATAACAGATCATGACATGTATGTCCGATGAGGCAGGTCTATTACTTCTTGGTATTTCTGCATTGTGACATTAGTTCATGTGTCCAAATCTGATCTGTTTCTAACTTTTTTATATACTGTAAGGGATTAGATATTATGACACATTTGAAAATATTGCTTTGAATTCACTAGAAGTCCTTTTATCTCACAATATGCACACACCTGTACATACTCATACACACAGCTCTTCATTCAAAATTGCATTTGCCTGATGTGTTCTAGCTCCATATTTTCAATTCCCCTCTAACTGGTCAGATTGACTGTTGGGGAACTAACATTCTTGTTAAGGTCTTCCTAAATTTCCACCAAAAAGGTTTTCTAACTGCATGAGTCACATTACAAGGAAACAAACATAATTCTTTCATTAAACTTCACTCTTATCTCCATATTATTTCTAAGTTACATTAGATGTTTCTTACTTTGAAGTAGATACAAATTCTGCAGTGTGAGGTTTGTTTCACCACACAGAAATGCAGTATAATTCAAAGTATCCGATCTGGATTATGCTCTGACACAGAGTGGCATGATTGTGCAGTAATCATCACTGCTGTCTCACAGTCCTTAGTTGTCTTGTTCAACCCCCCGCAAGGAAAGATGCTGTTTGCATGGAGTTTTTTCCCTGTCTACCTGCATGGGTTTTTATAGGGTCTACAGTTTCCTTCCACATCTCAAAATAACATGCAAAGTGGTGAACTGGCAATCCTCCAATCACATGTATGTGTTTGTGTATCCTTTGATAGCCAGAGAACAGTTCCTGGACAGGATGCTAGGCTCACCCCTGTTACTTCTCGTGATAAGTACTGGGTCCCCTGTGATCCTGAATAGGATAAAGTGGTTACCAGTAAACATTCTCAGAGAGAGAGAGAGAGTATCTATCACATTAGGGTTAAGCAGCACCTTTACACCATGGTTATGGCATAACTGATCCTCTTCTAGACCAATGAAATCAATACATTTGATCAGACTATGTAGTAAGACGGATTTCTGCTGAAAAGTTGCCATGTATGATGAATTATAACATTCGCTAGGCACAAGCAATTTTTGGTGTGAAACTTATGGCTAAACACTGGTTTTCTTCACTTCAGAAAATTTAACAGATTTGCCAAAGGAAGAAGAAAGAATGGCAGAAAGCTACACTGTGCACCAGCTGTGGGCCATGGCACACCATCAAAAGTATAGAAATTAAACATCAAAGTTTACATTCTACTATTTCTTGCCTACGTGACACTCAAGGCCTAACAACATCATCACCATGTAAGTAATCCCCAGCACCCCAGTTCTCCATCCAGAGCATAATAATGAGATATGAACTGTAACATCAGAGATACAGATGCGCGCACACACACACACACACACACACACACACACACACACACACACACACACACACACACACACACACACACACACACACACACACACACACACAAACACACACACACACATATAATTGAGACAACTATGTCTCCATTGGTACACTAAGCAAACGTCTGTAAGACACTGTCTGTAAGACAGAGCTTCTGCCTTCTCTTGATAGCTCAGGAACTTTATATGCCTGTGACGTTTTAGGATGGGAACCTTTGGGGTCTTTCTAATAGTCTGATATATTTACTGAGATAACATCCAAAACATGGCAGTGTACGCAGCAGTGGGACTGATCAATGCTAAGTATAAAGGAGTGATTACCTGTTTAGACTATGATACTATTCTTTGCCAGCTGTACTAAATAAAAGGATTTCTTGAAAACAATTGTCATATCATGATCAAAAGAGAAGTTAAAAATCCAGGTTTCCTGGGTCCAACAGTTCACTTTCGTTTTGTAATGGTGTGGGATCTATACAGCATTTTATCTACCAAAAATAATGATACTTCTCTTTTTAGCATTTAGTTTGAACCTCTTTTAGCACAATGAGTTTACTGGTAAGAGCTCATTCTAGAGGGTTTGGGTTTGAGAGGGTGACTTAAAAATATTCTCCAATTTACAGTCATCAGCAGACATTGTTAGCCAGTGTGCTTGTGTCACTAATTAGACATCTGAGAAGTTAAGACTAACAATAGAGGTCCTGTTAATGAATCCTGACAGACACTGCTGGAGACTTTTTTTTTTTTATTTCTGATAAGGTGCTTGCAGCCAGCACAGTATGGGTTTTACCTTTTAGTCAGCTTACTATTCATCTTATCATATATATGTCAGTTTTTAAAGCATTTACTTTCTGTGTGATGCCAACACAGGGAATAACACTGAAGGACTTGGCCAAGTCAACATACAGTGTGCGTACCATGCGGTCACTGTCTACATCCTCCACAACCCTTTTGAAGAAGTTTACTAGACACATGTGACAGGATCTACCTTTCACAAAGCCAAACTGTTGGGAGTCAAGGTTAATATTATTCTTGATGCCGTAATTTATAAGATCAGTTCTAATAATATGCAGCATGGCTTTGTGGATGAGGCTTGTTGGCTGATGAGTCAGTGATTACCTGGATCAGGTATCAGGTTACCCTTACGGAGGGGCATCACCACTGCACAGTGTCAGTCATCAGCGACAAAACAGTGCATAAACTTATGTTAAACAGTTTAAGAATTGTTTCAGGAAAAAGAAGAAGCCCAGTTGTTGAGTGCAGGAAAAATCACACAACAAGTAAACCAAGTAAATCCAAAAACAAATGTGTATCCCTAACACTACTGAACCACACGAAGGAGCAAAAAAGCAGTATAAAATCCAAGAACTTTATAGAAGGTAACCGCTTTCGCAACCTGTCCTGGTTGCTTCCTCAGACCAAAATGAACACACAAAAACTCACTTCACATTTAAACTGTAAGTCAAATGAAGTTCAGCCAATCAAATGAGGACATGAGCAAATTCAAAAATATATTAGTTCAAAGACAACACATTTCAAAATGAATTTTAAAACATTCCATACAATTAAAATCAATAAATATATTACAGCTAAATGCATGTGTATATATATATATATATATATATATATATATATATATATATATATATATATATAAACTATGTAATATCTAAAAATAAATAATCTATATAACATCTAAAAATATATAATTAGAGGATTTCAGCCAACTTTCTTCCTAAGCTTCCTACCCTTCAATATAAGTTTAGGAATTGTGCATGAAAGAGCACGTTTACTTGGTTGCTTAATAGTGTTACATTGGTAGATCCCATGGAAGAAGTATTATTGGTCTTAGTTACCCCTTTCTGGAAATGCTCTTTAGTGATAACTGGGTTAGTAAGGTATACAAGTATTTTAGAACATTTAGGATAGAAGCCTGTGGGGTATAACTGGCACTAAATATGTTTGTAAGGATATTGGCAATGTCTGGTGGGTCAGAATAGGAGGCATCAGTATGAATAAGTTTCAAACACTATGGACTACTATCTCTTAGTTTTCTAACATAGTGAAAGAAATATTTCACATTTTATTTGGCTTCAGAGATCTGCCTAAGTTTATGGGTTCCTTCAGTGGAGCTGTAAGTGTTTTTTAGAGTGTCTGTTATGCTTTCAATATTTTTCCAGAGAAGAGTTTTTTGGGATCTGTTTAATTTAAAATAATTTTTTATAGTTATTTATTGTGGTGAGCCACCAGGGTGGTTTATTTGAATTTTCTATGATATTCTGTCCTGGAAGGGAAAACTAGAGCTATGCATTTTTCTAAATGGGTGTAGAATTCCTTATTGAAGTGTACTGTTGCATCAAGGTCAGTGATGGTGCAAACACAAATTCTCTCTCTCACTGTTTATATATCTATATATCTATCTATATATCTATATCTATATATATATATATATATATATATATATATATATATATATGGGTCCCCTTCAGAATTTCGAATCTTAAAACTTTGAAACCCATATGATTGAAGACCATATGTTCGAAGGTTTAAAACTTCGAAATTCTGAACAGGGATTGGCATACAGTGCGGACTGGGAGATTTCCCTTGTCTTCGCTGTAGTGCGATCTTGGAGTTGATATATTTAAGTTGCGGTTGTGTGGGTGGTGCAGGGGGGCTTGCCCCCCTGCTATTCACAGTTTATTTTTAGTTGGTTCTGTTTTGCAGGTCTACTGCACTAGATAAAAAAAATTGTCACTGCTCAAGTGATACCCCAACCCCATATGCAAAAATGGGAAAAAAGGGTTGTGGATGGATGGAAACTAAGGATGGCATAGTCCGCTGTTGTATACTTTAATGCAGTACAGTGCAGCATATACAAGAGCACAAATGTAACTTATTTTCAGTCGCACTCATTTTTTTTTTCAAAAGGTTCCTAACAGATCATGACATGTATGTCCAATGAGGCAGGTCTATTACTTCTTGGTATTTCTGCATTGTGACATTAGTTCATGTGTCCAAATCTGATCCATTTCTGACTTTTTTATATACTGTAAGGGATTATATATTATGACACATTTGAAAATATTGCTTTGAATTCACTAGAAGTCCTTTTATCTCACAATATGCACACTCATACACACAGCTCTTCATTCAAAATTGCATTTGCCTGATGTGTTCTAGCTCCATATTTTCAATTCCCCTCTAACTGGTCAGATTGACTGTTGGGGAACTAACATTCTTGTTAAGGTCTTCCTAAATTTCCACCAAAAAGGTTTTCTAACTGCAGGAGTCACATTACAAGGAAATAAACATAATTCTTCCATTGAACTTCACTCTTATTTCCATATTATTTCTAAGTTACGTTAGATGCTTCTTACTTTGAAGTAGATACAAATTCTGCAGTGTGAGGTTTGTTTCACCACACAGAAATGCAGTATAATTCAATGTATCTGATCTGGATTATGCTCTGACACAGAGTGGCATGATTGTGCAGTAATCATCACTGCTGTCTCACAGTCCTTAGTTGTCTTGTTCAACCATACCTCTCAACCTGGAAACATCAAAAATCTGGACAAGGCCCATAAAAAATAGGTACAAATCTGTACGATGCTTAACATACAATTTGCATACATATTTACAGAACCCCGCCCATTCCAATGGAATTGTGGGATACCACTTTTAAATGCAAACTGAAGAACAGACAACCAAAATATAGCACCAAAGTCCCCCTGCAGCCATTCCAATGTCCAATTACCTGGCTATTGCACCCCATTTACCATAAACACTAATGTATACACACACACACACACACACACACACACACACACACACACACACACACACACACACACACACACACACACAAGCCTTCAGGTCAGAATAAATTTCACTTCAGCATAATAAATACAGCCTTCAGTTCAGCATAATAAATTTCAGTTCAGCATAAATACAGCCTTCAGTTCAGCATAATACAGCCTTCATTCAGCTTAATAAATACCTCAGGGCTTGTTTCCAGAAGTTCAACCACAACATAATAAAAACCTCTGTTGTGTTTCACAGCATAATCATTAGAATCATTTCAGCCACAGCATAAGAAATTAAATACCTCTTTTTCCACATTCTGCAACCCTGGGGCTTGTTTCCAGAAATCTGCAAAGTCCTCAGGGTTCCTGTCACACACACTACAGTGCAGCAATCACCTTGCAGCTTGTTCGTTGAACCAACAACACCATTCCTGCTTCTAAACAGCAAGAAATGCATTCACATCAGCTCAGTTGCTCAATTCCAACAGGCTATACTACCTTTCTAAGAATGTATGTGCTGGCTAATAGGTTCGCACTCCGTTTCACTAAAGCATTACTTAACTCTGTACATACTAGAGCAGCTAAACCTACAGCTAAAGCATTACTGAACTCTACACACACACACACACACAAACCATTCTTGCTAATGAATTACTTAACTTTACAAAGCATCTAAAAGGGAAGCATTACTGAACTCAGCTAAAGTGCGCACCCACACACCGTTCTCACTAAAGAATTACTTAACTCTACAGACAGCTAATACGTAAGCATTACTAAACTCAGCCAAAGCACACACACACACACAAACACACACACACACACACACACACACACACACACACACACACACACACACACACACACACACACACACACACACACAAACACACACCATTCTCACTAAAGAATTACTTAACTCTACAGAGCAGCAATCTCTCGTCCCTTGATACGTGCACTTACTAGTTAATTGATCCATGATTCAACAAGTGCAGCTCCTGGGCCAAGCTGCTGCTTCCCCAATAATACTTGCTTCATACAATGACCACAGAAATCCAATGCTCCCAATAAATACGACAATGCAAAAAGAGCTGCTGCTGCTTCCTCAATGATAATTCTGACCCAAAATGAGCAAGTAATCCACAAAATTGCTTCCTCAATGATAGCAAGTAATCTAGATGAGTTCTTTTTTCCCGCTCGCATATCCAAACCAAGCAAGTAATCCAAATGAGCCGGAAATGATGACGGGAGCTACAGAAGCTCAATATCGACTGGCTGACAGCCCTGATGGAGCTGACGTCATTGCTCACGTGATGACATCAGCTCAACAGTGCAATATTTGAAAACATTAAGTAAACCAAAAGAAAAAAATCGGAAATGAAGGGGTGCCACTCGGGAATCGTGGCACCCCTTCATTTGGACCCCAAAACTCGGTAAAAAACGAGTAATTCGGTATGGTTGAGAGGTTTGTGTTCAACCCCCCCCCCCAAGTAAAGGTGCTGTTTGCATGGAGTTCTTTCCCTCTGTACCTGCATGGGTTTTTATAGGGTCTACAGTTTCCTTCCACATCTCAAAATAGCATGCAAAGTGAACTGGCAATCCTCCAATCACATGTATGTGTTTGTGTATCCTTTGATAGCAGAGAACAGTTCCTGGACAGGATGCAAGCCTCACCCCTGTTACTTCAGGAACAAAAAAGCCAGCAAAAAGGTGGAATCAACACTCATAAAAATATAATATACATTTATTGAATATACCATAGGATAGAGGGAATAACCCTACTATCCTAAAAAATCCAGACTGGTTTTGGCTTGATAATGCCTTCTTCAGTGGATAAAAAATAGAACATCCAACAATACCAATATATATACTCAAACAAGTATCAAATGAGAACACCTAAAGACATGACATTGGTACATCAAAATTGGTCATTAAGACCAGGTGGAAACAATGCGCCAAGCTTAACAATCCATTTTCGTTCTTTGAAGTTAAGTAACTTATGCCAACCCGACTTGTCCCTGCATTTACCCCTAATACAATCTATAACAGTAAATAAAAAAGAAGCTGAATGGTGCTTAAGAACATGTTTATAAAGTGCGTTATTCTTACGTTTATTTCTTATATCACTAAGATGTTCCCCAATTCTCAAACAAAACGGCATGGAGGTTTGCCCTACATAAAATGAAGAGCATGTGCATGTAACAAGATAAATAACACACTCTGTGCTACAACTGGCCCAAAATTCAAAATTAAAAATCTCAGGAGTATTCCGACTACTAAATTCTCTGGTATTTTGTACCCGAATGTAATATGAACAAAGACCACATGGTATACAACCAAAAACTAGATGCGTGCACACACACACACACACACACACACACACACACACACACACACACACACACACACACACACACACACACACACACACACACACACACACACACACACACACACATTTAATTGAGACAACTATGTCTCCATTGGTACACTAAGCAAAAGTCTGTAAGACAGAGCTTCTGCCTTCTCTTGATAGCTCAGGAACTTTATATGCCTGTGACGTTTTAGGATGGGAACCTTTGGGGTCTTTCTAATAGTTTGATATATTTACTGAGATAACATCCAAAACATGACAGTGTACACAGCAGTGGGACTGATCAATGCTAAGTATAAAGGAGTGATTACCTGTTTAGACTATGATACTATTCCTTTGCCAGCTGTACTAAATAAAAGGATTTCTTGAAAACAATTGTCATATCATGATCAAAAGAGAAGTTAAAAATCCAGGTTTCCTGGGTCCAACAGTTCACTTTCGTTTTGTAATGGTGTGGGATCTATACAGCATGTTATCTACCAAAAATAATGATACTTCTCTTTTTAGCATTTAGTTTGAGCCTGTTTTAGCACAATGAGTTTACTGGTAAGAGCTCATTCTAGAGGGTTTGGGTGTCAGAGGGTGACTTAAAAATATTCTCCAATTTACAGTCATCAGCAGACATTGTTAGCCAGTGTTCTTGGGTCACTAATTAGACATCTGAGAAGTTAAGGCCAACAATAGAGGTCCTGTTAATGAATCCTGACAGACACTGCTGGAGAATTTTTTTTAATTTCTGATAAGGATCCTGCAGCCAGCACAGTATGGGTTTTACCTTTCAGTCAGCTTACTATTCATCTTATCATATATATGTCAGTTTTTAAAGCATTTACTTTTTGTGTGATGCCAACATGAGGAACAACACTGAAGGACTTGGCCAAGTCAACATACAGTGTGCATACCATGCAGTCACTGTCTACATCCTCCACAACCCTTTTGAAGAAGTTTACTAGACACAGGTGACAGGATCTACCCTTCACAAAGCCAAACTGTTGGGAGTCAAGGTTAATATTATTCTTGATGCCGTAATTTATAAGGTCAGTTCTAATAATATATAGCACGGCATTGTGGATGAGGCTTGTTGGCTGATGAGTCAGTGATTACCTGGATCAGGTATCAGATTACCCTTACGGAGGAGTGGTATCACCACTGCACAGTGTCAGTCATCAGCGACAAAACAGTGCATAAACTTATGTTAAACAGTTTAAGAATTGTTTCAGGAAAAAATAAGAAGCCCAATTGTTGAGTGCAGGAAAAATCACACAACAAGTAAACCAAGTAAATCCAAAAACAAATGCGTATCCCTAACACTACTGAACCACACGAAGGAGCAAAAAAGCAGTATAAAATCCAAGAACTTTATAGAAGGTAACCGCTTTCGCAACCTGTCCTGGTTGCTTCCTCAGACCAAAATGAACACACAAAAACTCAGTTCACATTTAAACTGTAAGTCACATGAAGTTCAGCCAATCAAATGAGGACATGAGCAAATTCAAAATATATTAGTTCAAAGACAACACATTTCAAAATGAATTTTAAAACATTCCATATAATTAAAATGAATAAATATATTACAGCTAAATATATGTGGATATATATATATATATATATATATATATATATATATATATATATATATATAAACTATGTAATATCTAAAAATAAATAATCTATATAACATCTAAAAATATAGAATTAGAGGATTTCAGCCAACTTTCTTCCTAAGCTTCCTACCCTTCAATATAAGTTTAGGAATTGTGCATGAAAGAGCTTAATAGTGTTACATTGGTAGATCCCATGGAAAAAGTATTATTGGTCTTAGTTACCCCTTTCTGAAAATGCTCTTTAGTGATAACTGGGTTAGTAAGGTATACAAGTATTTTAGAACATTTAGGATAGAAGCCTGTGGGGTATAACTGGCACTAAATATGTTTGTAAGGATATTGGCAATGTCTGGTGGGTCAGAATAGGAGGCATCAGTATGAATAAGTTTCAAACACTATGGACTACTATCTCTTAGTTTTCTAACATAGCGAAAGAAATATTTCACATTCTATTTGGCTTCAGAGGTCTGCCTAAGTTTATGGGTTCCTTCAGTGGAGCTGTAAGGGTTTTTTAGAGTGTCTGCTATGCTTTCAATATTTTTCCAGAGAAGAGTTTTTTGGGATCTGTTTAATTTCAAATAATTTTTTATAGTTATTTATTGTGGTGAGGCACCAGGGTGGTTTATTTGAATTTTCTATGATATTCTGTCCTGGAAGGGAAAACTAGAGCTATGCATTTTTCTAAATGGGTGTAGAATTCCTTATTGAAGTGTACTGTTGCATCAAGGTCAGTGATGGTGCAAACACAAATTCTCACTCTCACTGTATATGTGTGTAAATATATATATATATATACAGTGAGAGAGAGAATTTGTGTTTGCAATATATATATATATATATATTTATATGTATATGTATATATATATATATATATATATATATATATATATATATATATATACAGTGAGAGAGAGAATTTATGTTTGCACCACCACTGACCTTGATGCAACAATACACTTCAATAAGGAATTCTACACCCATTTAGAAAAATATATATATATATATGGGTCCCCTTCAGAATTTTGAATCTTAAAACTTTGAAACCCATATGATCGAAGACCATATGTATGGGGATCGCCATACAGTGCAGACTGGGAGGTTTCCCTTTTCTTCACTGTAGTGCGATCTCGAAGTTGGTATATTTAAGTTGCGGGGGTGTGGGGGGTGCAGGGGGGCTTACCCCCCTGCTATTCACAGTTTATTTTTTGTTGTTTGTGCAGGTCTACTGCACATTTTCAAACATTCAAATGTTCGATCATATAGTCTCGGACATATGGAATTCAAACATTTGAACATTCGATCATGTGAAGCAAACCCATATTTATATTTATATATATATATATATATATATATATATATGTGTGTGTGTGTGTGTGTGTGTGTGTGTGTGTGTGTGTGTGTGTGTGTGTGTGTGTGTGTGTGTGTGTGTGTGTGTGAGCAAAAAGCATTGCATTGACTACAAAAAGTAAAAAACAATAAGACTATGGTAGAATAGGGACTAGTGTTTTCCCTTTTCCCTACTCAGAGTTGGTATATAAAATTAATGGAGGGTGTAGGGTGCACAGTTTTTGTGACATTTTGTTTCAACTTTTTGTGTTCGATGGTATGTAGTATGGCTTTTCAGTCATTCAACATTATAAATGTATTCTATACATATATTTATGTATATATGGTTTCTACATACATGTATATATATTTATATATGTGAAAAACTGAGGGTAATGCTACTCAATGTTAGAAGTCTAAATCTCAAAATGAACTCACTCGAGGCACTCCTTAAAATGGAGAACATTGATATCTGTGCAGTGACTGAGACCTGGTTCAAGGCTCCAGAGAGCACCACTGCACTACCAGGCTATAACTCATACCACACTTTTTGGCCATGTAACCTGGACTGAAACATCAAAGGTGGAGGTGTGTTCATATTCATTAAGGATATCCACACCTCCAGGCTAGTTGCTCAGCATAATGCATCCGAAGTTATCCAAGTGCAACTAACTCTGGGCAAAACTGCAATCCAAACTGTAGCTTGCTACAGATCCTCCACCATGCCCCAGGATTCCCACTCCTCTTTTCTTGATGTACTGGACAATATTAGGGTTCAACTAAACACCCTAATAATGGGCAACTTCAACTACCCCACCATTAACTGGGAAAAACTACTCGTATACCAACTGCTTAGCTCAACACTTTCTGGAATTCATAAACTCCAATGCCCTGTATCAACTTATCCACACACCCCCAGGGGCAATAATATCCTAGACCTAGTCATTACCAACATGAATGACCGGTGTTCCACACCTGAAGTCAACTCCTCATTGCTCCGATCCGACCATAAGCTAATGATTCTTGATATCCACATCCTGCCCCACCCCCCATTAAGGAAACCACAGTAAAAAATTGCTCCAAAGCCAACTTCATGCTTCTTAAGACAGAAGTGGTGAACTTCATGACACCCATGCAGATGGACAATACAGTTACAACTGCTGAATCCTACACAAATGCACTCTATAAGCACTTACACGAGTGCATGGATCGTGCTATCCCAAACAAAACCAAGACACTATCCTCCAAAAAAAGGAAGCCAATCTGGTGGTCCCCTGCCATAAACAAACTGTACAACAGAAGGAAGAAACTGTTGCAAAAGTGAGTAAAATCCCATGAGTGGAGGAGCTCCCTGGTCAGCCTCAGTAAGAAGCTGAGATCCCTTATAAGTTCCTCCAAAGCTAGCTACAAAAACAAAATCATCACTAGAATTATTCTATAGCTATGTCAAGAATCTCGATGGCAACACCCAGATCTGCTCTGAGTTACAGCACAACGGTATGAAAATTACAGAACCAACTGATATTGCCAACATCCTGGCAGATAGGTTCAGTGCTAACTTTATCCCCCCTCACCCCCTAAAGGGCCCATATCTATACAGGAAGAATGCAGAGTCCCTGTAATCACAACTACACAGGTAAAAGCGGCACTATCTAAAGCCAGAAACACAGCATCCATGGGACCAGACAACATCCCAGGCTGCGTTTTACACGACCTTCACAATGATCTGGTTCCCCACTTAAGCACCATGTTCAATAATAGCCTCGCATCAGGCTTTGTGCCCACTGAATGGCACACAGCAACAGTTATCCCACTCCACAAAGGGGGAGCCACTACTTATCCTGGGAACTATCGACCTATTAGCCTGATGAGCCTGGTCTGCAAGTCCATGGAACGTATCATCATGAAACTCATAAACAAAGACATTGGTAACCTCCAAACTCTGGATCCCACCCAGTTCAGGATTGTGAAAGGCAGATCATGCCTCCTGAACCTGATCAACTTCTTTGAGGCAGTCACCAAAGCCGTAGATGAAGGTAAGGTGTTTCACACAGCCTATCTTGACCTCGCCAAGGCTTTAGACACCATCCCCCATTCTGGAATTATAGCTAAACTCACTAAACTAGGTATAAATCCCTACATCACAAGATGGGTTGCCAGCTGGTTTGCAGACAGAATCCACACTGTAAAAGTTGAAGACTCCAAATCTGACCTCAAAGCAGTGACAAGTGGAGTACCACAGGGTTCCATCCTGGGACCTCTCCTGTTTGGTATCTACTTCTCTGAAGTACAGGCTAACACAGAAGGCCTCTGGCTAACAAAGTTCGCAGATGACTGCAAACTAGGAGCCATAGTCAAGTCCCCAAATGATGTGGACATCCTACAGAAGGGCCTCACTGAGACAGATGCCTGGTGTCAGAGCCATGACCTCAAGCTCAATGCCAAAAAGTGCAGTGTCATCCCCTTTGGTAAAAACTCTGTACCCATGAACTACCACATAGGCAGCAATCTACTTAACACTGAATGTGTGATAAGAGACCTTGGGACCCAGGAGGACAGTACTCTCTCCTTTGATAGTCACATCGCCACAGTAGTCAGGAAGTCCTTCTACGTGGCACACCTCATCATAAAAAGGTTCCCATCCAGGAAAAAAGAGGTCACTGTTCTCTACTCGACACTCATTAGACCCATTATAGAGTACAACGCTCCTTTTGGAATGTACCTCACAAGACATCTGCAGCAGTTGGAAAGGCCACAGAAGTACCTCACAAAGAGGATTACTGGCCTCAAACAAATGCCTTACACTGACTGCCTCAAAAACCTCCAGCTTTACTCTGTAGCATATCACCTACTCTGAGGTGATCTCTGCCTATGTCAAACCCAGAGCTGCTGGACATGCTACACCTAAAGAAATCCCAATCCCTCTGAGCTACACACTCTAGGGACCTACACCTTGTCACCACAATAAACAGGATTTGCTGGAGGGATAGATTCCTGTCCCAGAAACTTCCCATACTCTGGAACAGGCTACCCATCTATGTCAAGCAAAGTTCTTCATCAGCACTCTTCGAGAAAAATCTTGATGAGTGGATGGGAAATAGGAAATACACCCCAGGGATCACTTCTGTGTCTCTGCTCGACAGTGGCACAGAAAAATAACTTTCTTGGGTGGCATAAGCCAGGGAACCTTGTTGGCTAGGCTTATGTAGGCCCTTGAGCCAATAGCCACGTACCTGCCTATGAACCTATGAGACTGTGCATGGAAATGGTTTTCATAATACATGTATATGGTTATATACTGATTCAGCGACCAAGCTAAACCTCAAACTCAAACTAATCCAGCAGAACTGTTTGAAAATACAAACTGTGAAAAAAAAAAGAAAGAAAGAAAAAAAAAAAAACAACCTTAACACGTTTTTGAAAGGGAAAGACCCCTGTAACTGTTACACCCCCCCCTGGAAATTATAAATTCTAACTTTGAGATTACACCATGGTGGTGAAAGGGCAAATTCCCCAATTCCCTCCAAGAATTCACACAGAGGCTTCTCTGCTTATGGCCAGTAAGGAGCGTAAGAACCAGACATCTATGTTCCAGATGAGATCCCTACAGGCCATTGTTTGCTGACTGGACAAGCGAATCAGCCTAGTCATCTCTCCCTCCCCAAGGTGAGGCTCTGGTTGTACGCAGTAGGCCATTCTTGCAATTGGGTTCCCTGACTCCTCCCCCACAGGAAGTGTGCAGCCTGCTCGTAATGCTGCCTCACAGACACTGCATGTTCAATACTGCCTCTGCTGCCTGGATAAACAGTGCATCCCTTTGGTAGGGCCTGTTAGACTCAGTCTGGAGGTGGTAGCCTACATTCCATTTGTTGCAATCATTACAGCAATCATGCTTCCCCTCCCCAGAACGGGTGAGCCAGCAACTGCTGCTCACTCCTATCCTCCCAACATGGTTTCTCTAGCATCAGTGCTGCTAAATGAACACAGGCCATATGAGTTGTAGTTAGGACTTTATCTATCTGTGCCATAGGGCTTAGGAATAAGTCCTCTTAGCTTTGATGAAAAGATGAATAATTACATCCCAAGAGTAACGAATGAGAAGTTCATAATGAAAATGCAGTGTGGCTTCAAAAAGTTGACTGCACATAGGGTCCCTCCATTAGCATAGAGGGATAAAACCCTGACAATGGCCCAGCCCAACCAGATTTGATTAATGGCTAGGGTGACTGATGTTGGGGCGGGAAGAGATGGGCATGCCCGTCCTAAGCGGGAGAGAGCTCATTAATCACTCTCTCGTAGGGGAGGGATGGTCCAAAGAGAGGAATTATCCTCAGATGTAGTTAAAGAGCATTGTGGATGGGTAGGGCATATATAAGAACCCCCCCAAACAGAAGCAATGATGGTCAAGCCTTCAGGAAGCTCTTAAGATCCACAACTAGACCCAGCAATACTAGAGTAGTCTGGGGATAGGAGGACAGCTGGTAGACTGGAGTGGGGCGGTCATGACCAGACTGGTATAATTAGATCTGAGCTGGCCAAAAAAAAAAGATGACTGCACATAAGAAAGCCTCAACATTAAAACTATGGGAGGATTTATAAAGATGTTAGACGTGTGCAAGAGAAGTCCCCTCTAAAGCGCTGGTACAACACAGTCCTGCATGCATCATTCTGTTTTATTAGAGAAGTCTATGGATATAACATGCAAATTAGGCAGCACATCCCTGTAGGTTAACAGTAAAGCAAAATATCTCCTGGCTCCACAACAGAGAAATATAAAGCCCCAGATGATCTGTATTTGACTAGCACCACAGGCACTGGGGGGACCAGGCAGGTGAGGAGGAGATTGAGCTGCTGACACTGGCTCGCTCATATAAGGAGATGAAGGGAGACAGCCTATACTTGCTGAAATAGTTACCTTAAGAGCTTGGTGAGCCGCACTACAAGCAGTGTAGCATGTAGCACTTTGTTTGCAGGTTGAACACACATGGAAACAAGGTTCCTTGGCAGCTGTATGACACTGGACCAACATCCTTGACCTCGTCACTGGATCTGGGGGAGGTTGTGGTGAGCCCAGTAGACCATGTGAATGAGGAGAGTAGCTAAAGGCAGCTGATTGGTCAGCTGCAGCAAGAAGATTATTTTTTTTAAAAGCATAATGAGATAGATCATGTAAAACCCTCAAGACATGACCATTAGTACAGTTTGAGCTCATTTGATATGCATGGTAGTTGTATACCCAATGCCTTTTTATTATAATTCTAATTACATGTGCTACACTACTAATTGTGCTGCTACACAACTCTTCAACATATTTCTCTGACTCATCTGGAAACAAAGAGAACAGTAAATGGTATACCTAATGTCCTCTCACCTGTATTAGTAGCCATAGTCATAAATTAGCATTTGGTTTACCCTCCCAGTAAATCTGATATACATAAGAAGTTTACCTTAGACTACACACCATTCACAGGCATGTACTAGCCCCATCCTTCCAAATCTGTTAGGTATAAATGCACATTCTTCACTTTGAAAATAAGTTTTGTACAGCATTGATAGTCTAGTGTTCTCCTGCCCATTACCAGTTGTGAAAACTGTAGATCTCATCACTGCAGTCCTCTGGACCTCTTGAATATAAATCCTTAGCTAGTCCTGGCAATTTAGTGCCCCCCTCCCCAACATCCTCTAATAACCATAGATATAAACATGCAATCAGCTCTGGTGATCACTGTTAACTACCAAATCTCCCAGATATATGTCTACACAAAAACACACATGCTATGTCCACGTCTATTTGATGATTAAATGTTGAATATGATTGAGTCATCTTTCAGATGGGCCTTGTCAGTAACTTCTGAAGGTATTTGTTGTAGCACTCTAAACAATGCATGTGAACAAAATGCCCCATTCCTACATGATGGCTTGCTGCAGACCCAAACTAATTTTAAGGTCTGAGGTCTGAGTTTAAGATGGCATTAGCAGGTGTTACCCTGAGCAGGATGATTTCAAATTACTGCTGTCCCATTCCCTTTGTGTTTTACAATCCACTTACTAAGTCTTTAACCTGGCCAAGTGTGTTACACTGGAATAAGAGTAGATAGGCTACATTTATTGTATGACTATAAAACAACAAATAGGCATACCGGTTTCGGCAGAACAAAATGCCTTCCTCAGTGCACTGGAATACATCAGCTCTGCACACCTTTATATATTTAATTAATTAGCTTGTTGCATTTCAATTGGTCCATCCCAAAGATTCAATTATGTTCATTTAAACCAGACTTAAACAAAGCTCCAGGCTTGACAATCCATCCTGATTCCTTCCTATTTAAAATCGAATGCCAGCCTGCTTTGTTAACCCTATGTCCCTGGATTTTGTCTATAATTGTAAAATTAAATTTGGCAGTGGAATGGGTTAATGTATGTTTGTATAATGCATTATGAATATGTTTGGTCCTAATATCACTAAGATGTTCACTTATTCTGTGTTTTACAGGTCGTGATGTTTGCCCTACGTAGAATGCAGAGCAAAAACAAGTTGCCAGGAAGATAACCCAGTCACTGCCACACTTAGCAAAACATCTAATATCACAAATCTGTGAAGTGTTGCTACTTGTAAATTCAGTAGTTTTATTTATATAGATGCAAAAACTGCAGTGTCCACAGGGATAGCTATCCACTAACTTGTCCCCAAACAAGGTAGTCTGTTCAGGAGGTAAAGGATGTGAATGTTTGTAGTGAGTGAAGTATGAATTTATCGTGCAGCCTCGTCTATAGGAAAAAAGGCATCTTGAGGGTAATATTTCAGCTAAATGTTCATTGGCTAATAGAATGTCCCAATGGTTCTGAATAATGTTCCTGAATTGGGAAGTGTTACTACCAAATGTAGTAACCATTCAGATATCTTGTGCCATACCCCTTCCCTTGTCCCTATAACTATAGGTTAGCAATGTGTTCCTGTCCTGTTCTGTGGCAAAAGAGCTGGCCTTATCAATGTATTGTTGTTGATGACCCCTGTTCAAGAATCTATGAGTGAGGTCCTGTTGGCTATTGCTGTAGGCTTTCTCCAAAGAACATATGCATTTAGTACGCAAAAATTGAGACATGGGGTGTTCTGGATGATGTGTCGGGGGTGTTGGCTTGAAGCATGTAATAAACTGTTGAACTGGGGGAATTTCCTGTACACTTGAGTTTGAAGTGTATGATCAGACTGACGAGTAATGAGTATATCTAAAAAAGGGATTTGCTTATGATCGTGGTTGAGTGTAAACTGTATCCCCCATTTGTTATCATTAAGGTATTCAACAAATTCCATCAAATAACTAACATCCCCCCCTCCACACCATCCAGCAGTCATCCAAATATAGTCTCCAGATGTCCATATCTTTTGCTCCCATTTATGCGGACCTCTTCATGGGCTACCTCGAGGCACATTTGATCTATGATGCCAGTCACAATTTATTTCTGGACAATATGGACAAGACCAGACCAATATTTACAATATGGACAAGCACCAAGACACAGCATTGTGCAAAATCACACAAGCCATGAGTAAGCATAGCTTAGCAACATGCAGATGGGAATAGACCGTTGACCATGTTTAAATGCTGCTTAACATCGTGCAGCTTTTAACAAATGTAATATTTTTTTAATTTTAAACTAAATCAATATTTTGGGTCTATATTAGAAGGCCGAAGACGCATTCTTTCGAATGCATCTTGGTCAAACTTAAAAGGCTGAAAATGCAAAATATCGAAGCGAATGTTAAGTGAATTGTTTCCCTGGGAAAGAACTCGCTTGGCCGCTTCGGTACTTTGCCGTTTTCAGCACTGTAGTGCGATCTCGGAGTTGGTATAAGTGGGATGGTGGGGGGGGATGAAGCCCCCACTTAATGTAATGTTTGAAATTGATTTTTATTTTTTTTTTTGTTGGAACAACGATTTTTTTCCCTTGGAAAAAAATCGCTGTTCTAAGACTTCAACATTGTAAGCTTTCACTTGTATAGGGTCGATCAATCACCATTCGCTTTTTTAAGCATTCGGTGATTTAATAATGACCCAATATTTCAGTCACCTGACACATTTTCACAACAATAAAAGTAAAAAGTATGACTGCTCAGGACTCAAACCCAGGACCTACTACTCTGTAGGTCATGACTCAACCTATGTAGCCACTGGGATAGTGAAGGGCACTTGTATATCTTCACATATACTCCACAGGTGCCTGTATGCATAGTGCAGCTTTGTTGCACCGGTTTGAGTGTTGCTAAACACCACAGAACTATATCAGTTGAATATATCTGGTTTCTATTTTTAGATGTCTAGCGGATGTCACTGTATATATTAGCATAGCTAAGCAACATGCCATATCATGCAAACAAGCACATGGGAAAAATAAATAAAATTTAAGAAAAAACATTAACATTGGATACATCCAATTTCTATTTTTAGATGTCTAGCAGATGTCTACTGTATGTGCGAGCAATGCTAAGCATAGCTGTGCAATGCGCCACATGACGCAAACAAACACATGAATGTAAAAAAAAAAGTAAAACTGCAGTTTCATGAAATAATATCTGTTGATCACCTTTTGGTCTAGGTTAATGGGCCAAAAGGTATTTTGCTGTGCTTACCAACTGTCCAGAAGTTTTCTGGACAGTCCACAAGTATGGCACAGCCTCTACAGTGTTGCTTACATGGATTCAAAATCTGTGTTATTGTGCTCTCTCTCAGCAGCGCACCATAATTAATATGTATGGCGTGCTGCTGAGAAGGAATCATGGCCGTGTACATGGGTACATTCCATGTAGGCTCTTCATAGAGCCTACACAGATTTTATTGAATCCTGGGGGCAGATTTTATTATAAAGAACCTGAAAGTCATATATATATATATATATATATATATATATATATATATATATATATATATATATATATATATATATATATATATATATATATGGGTCTACTTCTTTTGACCTAACTTTCATTTGCCTGACACTCATTTGCTTGACCCCATTTGACTGAAATTTAATTTGCCTGACACTTCATTTGCCCGACACTTCATTTGACTGACAAGTATTATTAGCTGTGTCCCCCACACCCCCATAACTATATATTCTAACTCCAGGGTCGCACTACAGTGGGGAATGGGGCATATTCCATTTTCTTGCTAATAATACTTGTCAGTCAAATGAAGTGTCGGGCAAATGAAGTGTCAGGCAAATGAAATTTCAGTCATTTGGTCTCAGGCAAATGGGTGTCAGGCAAATGGGAGTTAGGTCAAAAGAAGTAGACCCATATATATATATATATATATATATATATATATATATATATATATATATATATATATATATATATATTTACAGGAGCTATTCAGAACAAGAAATGAGTTCTTACTGGTCTTGTAAAATATCCTTCACATTGGCTGATCTTGCTTGCAGAGTAAGGAACATGGAAAGTTTTCCAGAAATAGAAAATGGTGTTTTAGCTTTCTTTTGGACAGGGTTGGACAATATGGTCTAAGTGAGAAGTCCAGTTAGACTCTTGGATATGTATTTTGAAAACTATTGGAATGTTTTTATTACCTCAGGAGATTAGTTACATTGTATGGAACCATTTCAGTCAATAGAGTATGGAACCATTTCATTCAAATGGCAGTGTTTAATGTTTTTTCAGCTGTGTATTGGCTGACTACTTTGGAGAAAGCTTAATACAGCAGCAATATCATTTTGAAAGATACTTTTAATGTACTGGGGAGAGGCAGGGCACCTACAAATAACAAAAATCATCCCTATACAAAACTAGGTTTAATGAGGTGAGGGACTGCTCCATGGATTGAGCATTTGAGTACTCCAGAACATATATAGGATCCTAATGAACAATAAAATAGGCTCAGTGACAACCTCTGGCAGTCAATAGCAGTTACCATATAGATGTCTATTCAGACCAAGTAATGTCCACTCTATAATTCAAAAAGGAATCACAAAAACTTCAAGTAAAAACCCTTTATTCAAGAACGAAAAACAGGTAAGCGCTTTCACCAAAGTGGCTTCTTCAGACCTCAAGGATACAATGTGAGTGAATGTACTTCACTATTTGTAGGTGGATAACCTATTCAATAATGACATCACAATTGGTGAATAGGCAGATAAGATTAATTAGTTAATGAATCCACATACTCCTCAACCTTAAACCATCTGTACCAAAGTATCCCATCAGGAAAGCATAAAAGATATAAAAATATGCCAACAAAAGTACATTGTATAAATACAAAATACAATTAAATATATACATCACATATATCAGAGAAACTTAATCAATAAATGACATAATCAAAATATATTATTAAAAGTATATCATTAAAAATAAATGCAAATATATAGTATGTATTACTTAAACATTTACTTAAAAATAAGCCTCCTGTTTTTAAGAGCTGGTTTAATAGGAATTTTCTCATTTAAACCAGGGTATAAATGGGCTTGAAATCTGATGATCCAACTCGTTTCATTCCTGTCTGTAAAATTCCTAAGTCATCACCTCTTAAATTAGGTATATTAATATAAATAACCATAAATTTAAAAGAATGTGTGTTATCAGTGGCTATAATGTGTTTTGAAAGTGCATTTGTGCCTGATTTAATATGTATTTGGTACAAATGTTCTCTAACCCTGTCTCTAAGTCTTCTGTCAGTTTTGCCAACGTAAAAGGGCTTTCTTTCATACCAACTACATATAGTAATATCTCTGACACTGTTTTAGATATTAAACTGTTTGCACGTAACATACAATTAAAATTATTATTTGATAATACAGCAAGTAATACTCATGATATGCAATTATGTAAACCTAGTATTTTTGTCCCTAATTTACACCCACTTTTGGATGCATTTTGTAAAATTGTTGAAGAAGACATATATTCTAGTTATAAAGATGTACACTCCAATACTAAGAAACATAATTTGTCTTTCCAACAGAAAAGGGCGTTAGATAATCTTAGGAAAGATAGAAATATCTCAATTAGACCAGCAGACAAAGGTGGTCCTGTAGTTATCTTAGATGCTCAAGATTATAATAGATATATGCATGAGATGCTGAGTAACACCACATTCTATTTGTCTATTAGAGAAAGTGATGTTCAAAAACATGTCACTATGGTATACAGTGCTTTGCATGAGTTATCCCTGAGTGGATTTATTTCCACAGAAATATTTGATTTTCTGTTAGTTGAGCATCCTCTAATTCCTACCATCCAAGGACTACCTAAGATACATAAAGACCCCATGCGACCCCCTATGAGACCTATAGTAGCGGGTAGAGGTTGGGTCACAGAACCCCTTTCTGTATATGTGGAAAGATTATTGAGACCTATAGTCAATTTAAATCCAGTTATATTAAAAGATACCAAACAATTTCTACTTGAGTTATATAGGGAAACAGCTGAAATACCAGATCATTTACCATATATTTTAGTGACCATGGATGTTAAATCTCTTTTTACAGTTATACCAAATCAGCAAGGTGTACAAAGCATACATGACTAACTAAATATACAGATTTTTTGGATACTAACATTGGTCTTATTTGTACATTGCTTAGAACAGTGTTAGAAAATAATATTTTTATTTTTGATAAAGAATTGTTTCTCCAAAAGGATGGCATAGCTATGGGCACTTCTTGTGCCAATAGCTACACCAACCTGGTGATGGCAGTATGGGAGAAGGACAGACTTTTTCAGTTACCTAGTTATAAAGAATATGTTATATTTTATAAAAGGTTCGTAGATGATTTGTTTTTTTCTCTGGAAGGGTAATGAGGTTGATTTATGTAAATTTTATGAATAAGTGAATTCACTTACTGACTACTTAAAGTTTACTATTACTATGTCACGCCACAATATTTCTTTCTTAGATGTTCATGTTGAGCGCCTTACCAATGGGAAATTAAACACAGGGATCCACAGGAAATCATGCTATAAGAATACATTATTACATAGACATAGTATGCATCCTGGATACACCTTTAAAAATATAGTAAAAGGACAGGCGATTCGAGCTTCTAGGCTGAACCCATTACAGTCTAACTTTGAAAAAGAATTAACTGACCTCAGTGATAGGTTAGTAGCAAGTAAATACAATGTTAGTGAAATAAGTCATAGCTTTTTGAGCCTAGAGAACATAAGGGGCAGGATTCCCGAAGCCTCCGTGTAAGAGATACATGGCTTACACAGAGGCTGCAGTTAAACGGTGTGATGTCAGCATGTCATGCATATGCATGAGGGCATGCTGAATCACACCGAAGGCTAACACGGTCCGTGGAAGACAGTAGGGGGCGTGTCCGTAGGCCGAGCCCTGCAAGCGGACACGCCCCCAGAAGAGTAAAATTGCCCAAAGTAAAAACCCACGACAGAGACCATGAAAATGTGAATAAACACAACACAACACATGCCCCCACAGACTATGAATATAAAATATATAAATGAACATGTTATATATTTTTTTAAATCATAAAGATGTTTGCCCGTGAGTGCTCTCGTTTGCGCGGGTATGCCCGTAGCTTAGCCACAGTTAGCAGTCAGTGGAAAAGGATATAATAACTAAATATGCAATATAAGCCAAGAAGCAATAGCGTAGCGGTAGAGATGTCGGCTGAAGAGCAGGCATTCATGGTTCGACCCCCCATAGCACCAATTTTTATTTTTAGTAAAATAAGCACGAAACAAGTCCCTGACAAACATGTACACATATAAAATCATAGTTCATGTAAAATGTAATGAAATAGTCCATTTATTTTGAAGAAATGCGAGATAACAAAATAATAAAAAATGCCAGATGTGCCTAGAGCTGAGCTACAGTTTAACAAGGTGAGTGCATCTGCCCGTAGGTGAGCAGTGGTTTAACAGGTGCAAAATGAGTGCCCTTAGGTGAGCAGTGGTATAACACTCTGAAACTGTGTGTCCCTAGCTGAGCTGAGCTTAATAGGCATGCTGACAGACAAATGAAGTGTAAGCCAGCGTTCCCCGTTTGCGCGAAGCTGCTCACCGCGCCAACAAGCTAACCGACGGGCAACGTTGAGCAAGCCGTATCAAAACTGCCTTTACACAGACACACCCCTCAGCCTGTCTAGACAGTCATAAGAAATAAAAAAGCAGTGGTCAGGTTCAAACCCAGAATACCATGCACCATAGTCAAGGTACTGAACCACTAAGCCATGACAGCAGCAACTAGAAATGCAGTAATAGAAAATATATAGGAATGAATACAAAGTGGAATATGACAAAGGAGGTTTTGTGAAGTTGATACAATTCCAAAATGGCCAATCACAGATATGTGTGGGAAAAACGGCATATATAAGCCCCATAGGTGGGAATACACAGCATAAATGATTGTAGAACTGACTTGCAGCCAGAATGTCAGGAATAGGAGAGGGTAGTTGCTTTCAAGCACAGAGGTGGGGTGTTGAGGAGTCCAGATACATGGTCTGGCTCCTAGTCCATAATCATGAGGCCCAACTCATACAGGGCCAGGTCCTGTGGGGAGCATATAGGGCTGAGGCGTGGGACCGGTTGGCTCATGATCTCACCAGTGCCACAGGGATTCCAAGGACTGGTGAGCAGGTCCATCACCACCATGTGGACCTGAAGAGACGCAAGCAGGTCCAATTGAATCTTTGGATCCAGGAGGCCCGGCAAATGCCCAACGCCCCACTACTGAGTAAGTTACGTTTAATTATGTATGTAAGAAATTAAACTAGCTGATATTATGGAGATGTGTATTCCAGTATTACGTAATTTATATTACAGCTGCAGGTGTCCGTTCTGTGAACCGCAGAACCTATGGCGATAGGCTGGTGCGGTTGCGCCACCAGGCAGGTCAGTAATCCTCTCCCAGTAACTGTAAAGAAATATAAAAGTATGACAGTTAGCAAAAGAGTGCAGTGTAGTCACTAAGTAATAAAATGTGCAAATAACAGTGTAAGAGTGTTTGCAAGTATTGCTTGATTACAAAAGTGTGTTGCAGTCTGTAATCCAAACAGAAAAATGAAAATGTCTGAAATAAAGTCTGAAATAAAGATGCCCCATCTGTAATATAATAGTACACAACCTGCAGCAGGCTGAAAAGTACAGCTGCAGAAGATGAGCAAATCACATGTGTGAAATATACCCCTGTTGAAATACTGAAACATGACAGAAGTGAGACTGCTGGAAAGGATTGTAATAACTACAGGTAAAACATGTCAATAAAGCCTAGAAGTAAGTACCATCCTGAATAGTAAAATGAAAACAAGTGAGAGAGTGTGAGAAAGAGTTATGAATCCACCAATAAAGTAGTAATAACCCCTGAATAAAGTATACTGCAGTCAGTACAGAATGAAATGAATGTGAGAAGCAGAACCAAACATCAAAATCTGTTCAAAGTGTTGCAGCAGCTGGAATGTGTATCCCAAAATCTGGATATGTTGCTCTCAGTCTGCAATATGCAGATAGTATGATTGTCTGACATACCAAACATCCACAGTTGTGTATAGCTATATAAAGCAAATGTAGCAGGATGATGTAGCTGATCAAAACCAGATATGAATGTGTATGAAGAATAAAATGTATATTGATGTAGCAGTAACAGTCCTATCACGAAATTGAAGTAGTTATCATATAGGAAACTGTAGTTAGAACAGTAGTGTGTATATATCTGCAGCTATTAGAAATGTACAGCATCTGTATTGGTATTCAAAGGTGTTAATATTATTTTCTTCACCCCACCCTATAACCACATATAACCCATTCCACATGAAAATGGTATGTGCAATCACAATTAACACCCCTGGACATTTGTCCTGTTGGTTCATAAATATTTGCATGTCTGTTGATGCATCTGCCCTGTTCATACATCCAAACCTGATGGCCTGTTGCCATCAGTCAACCCTGCATGTTGTTGGACTGTGTATTGCTGTTCAAATTATGCATGTGTTATGCTCGCTGTTCAATGGTGTGAATATCTGGGTGTTTGGTTAATGGGAATACTAATGCATGCTGTTACAACTAATTGCGAATGGTATTGTATGTTACTAACCCAAACTGTCATGACATAATGCAAAACATAGGACAACAGGGAAGGCGGGTTCCAGCGGACCCACCTCTCCCACCTCAGCTGGTGAGTGCACCTGGCACTAGTGCCCAGTCTGGACCAACCTCTGTTGGCCCTGTGCCACCTGTGGGTGGAAGCGCTGCAGGGGATGGGGCCCGTTCCCCCTCTGCAAGTGTGGCCGGAGGAGAACCACCACTCACCCTCCGTAGCGTCCAGACTGTGGTGCGTAGGGAGAACCAGGACTCTGTTCTTGGGCCCCTATGCCAGCTTGAGGCACAGGTGGCACAACTTACGGGCATGCCTGTTGCCCGGCCTACACAGCCCCCAGCACAGCCCTGTCCTGGGCAGTGAAGGAACAGTGGCAACTGCCCATGGGTGGGGATATCAGTTCCACTGTTGCCATCTGTGGGCTCATGGGCTCTGGATATCCAAACATCCGTCCCCGTCAGTTGTGTAACCCCCTCACACGTGTCAGACACTGCCCCTGTATGCGTCTTGTTTGTCTTGTCTGTTGACCTACCCAACCTACCTCCCCAGCTATACCGACTTCCTTCACCTGACATACTACTCTCACCTGAAAAAAAAATAAAGGGCACTCTGTACCCACAAAAAAATTACGCCCCATGCATAGCTGCCCATTCCGCACACATGTCTGCTGGACATGGACACTATCAATTACAATTGGCTGTACAACAAGTATTATTGTTGTCTTGACACCTCTCTCAGGGGTGGAAGGTTTCAAATGTCACACCAAATTACATACATATGTACAACTGTTGCTGATGAAGAAATGGGCAGCTATGGGCCTTACCTACATCCCTTCTGCAAATCCCAAGCTTGTTTCCCTACTGTCTTATCCTCTTTGTGACCCCCTTTTCACCACTTTCCTGTCTCCCCATTTTCATTTCTTTCAAAGAAAACAGCGTGGGTGTGTGCCAGAGTAAGCACTGTTAAGCAGTTGTAAGCGGGTGTGCGCGGAGCTGAACGCCAGTGCACATGTGGGAGCTCCACGCAAACCAGCGCTAACCCAGTTACAACTGCTTAAAAGTGCCTCAGTCACTCTGATTGACAGGTCCTGTAGTTACTTCAAAAGCAAAAAAAAAATCCCACTGTCAATCCCGAACCCAGGAAACAGTAGTCTGCATGACCTACCACTAAGCCATAACTCTTATACAACAACATTGTGCTAAAATAAATATATCATGTAATAGTAGGAATGAATGTAAAGGGAATATAGGATGTGTAGTACACAAAGCATGTTTTTCATAGTTACTGTCAGAACTAGTGGATTTCCATAATAGTAGTGTGTGAACAGAAACAGCCATGCTAGTTGGTAGCTAGTAGGTAATAATGTCAGTTAATGTACATATATAAATGTATGTATATTTACACACATATATAAATGTATGTATATTTACACACACACATATATATATATATATATATATATATATATATATATATATATATATACAGTTGTAGGTGTCATTGTGCATACACACTTACTACAGGAAACATGAGAGAGGAATGGAGAAATGTGAATCTACAACACAGTCTGAATCATGAGAGAGATACTAACCTTTATACTCACAGAACAGTGTCCACAGCATACCAGCATGGTCCCCGTCCTTACAATCTGAAAGGGCAACACCTATCTCACATACCCTTTTATAGCACTGTCCTGAAATCACAGTGAGAACTGCAATCAGTACACAACTGGCTCCATGCAATTAGCAAATGCTGGCTTACAATTGGTGCAGAGGCCATCACATGGACTTATGCAGATACCTACAAAAGCATCCTGTACTCACACTCCACACATGCAATACATTAATTGCACTGTCTGGAGGCAGACAGAGAGAGAGAGAGAGAGAGACAGACAGAGACAGAGACAGAGAGTGAGAGAAAAAAAAAACAAAAAAAACACGGTACACACGCTGAGTCTAAGCTGTCAGCAGTGACAGTAGCAAGCCGTGCCAGCAGCAGCAGGAAGCAGAAGTAGTGGTAACACAACCAGCTGCGACAAGCACAGGTAATGTAAAGTAGCAGGTTAATAGTCTGCATACTGTGAACCTTCCAAATGTGTCATAGGTCTGCATCTATAGGTATATCCATGTCATATGTTGTGTGCACGTAGTTCCACCAAAAGAGGATGACTATACATTACATGTCAGTCAGTGTTAGGCCATGATCCTGGCAGCAGTTTTCTGTTGCAGTGAGGCCCGTCTGTAGGATGTGTGTGTCAGCTGGTGCATCGACTATGGCGCTTAGTTAGCAATCATCTGGGAACTTTGTCATCCACAACCCGCACATGTTCGCCTCTACATCTGAGAAATAAATGCCAAACAAGAGGGGTCCTAGGACAGAGGCCTGTGGGATACCACATGTCACTGGCATTGAGTCTGACATGGCTCCTACAATATTGATATTATGGATTCTGTATGTCAACCAGTGTGCAACCCATCATGTGACATATGTAGTAACATATAAGCTAATGAGCTTGTCTATGATGCCTGAGTGGAGTACTGTGTTGAACGCCTTAGGCAAGTTCAGGTAGGCTGTATGGATTGCGTTGCCCTCATCAATGGCTGTAGTGACTGTTTTGAAAGGTCAACCAGGTTCAAAAGGCAGGATGAGGCCATCACAAAGGCATATTGGCTGGGAACAAGTGTCTGCAGGTACCCAATATCTCTGTATATGCGTCCCATACTGAATCATTCCATAGCGTAGCAGACCAGGCCGGTTAAGCTCATGGTGTGATAGTTCCCAGAGTCAGTAGAGGTGCCTCCTTAGTGGAGTGGGACCACTGTTGCTGTATGCCAGTGTTCAGGTACATATCCTGTAGTACGGCCAAGGTTAAATATCAGTCTTATATGGAGTTGTATGTCCTCTTGGAGTGCACATAGCACACATCCAGGGATACCATCAGGTCACAGTGATGCTGTGTGTTCTGCTTTGCTGAGGGCGGCCCTCACCTGGACATGTGAGATGATAGGGAGGTTACATTCAGCTGTGAGAAGTATTTCTACTTGTGGGGGAGAAGGAGGGGTGATACGTGCACCGAACCTGTCTGCAAAAATGTTGCCAATATCTGTGTGTTCGGTGAATGTTAAGTAGGTGTGTATTAACTCAGAGCATATCTGATGTGTTTGGTCCATATGTGTAACGTAACTGAAGAAGGCCTTGTGGTTATCTATAGTGTTTGTGGCCATTTCCCTCTCAGAGTAGGACATGGTTGTTGTTATGAGAGACCATAGCGTATTACCAGTGCTCACCACAGATGCCTTCCCTTAATGTGAATCTGCTCTGTCCTGCAGTAGCCTCCTTCTATTGTTATACAATCTGCCTTTGGCTGGGGTCCACCGGACAGGATGCCTAACCTTTGTGCATAGGGTCTGGGTTAGAAATGTGTGTGCATGTTCCATGCAAACTGTGGGATGTCCATGGGAAGCATTCGCAAAGGGGTCAGCAGTGTGGGTTGTGGCTTCCACTGGCCCAGTGGGCTGCATGGATACCATCCCAGTCTAAACAAGTGAATAACTGTCTAATCACATAGTAACCAAACACTCGTACCACCACAAATTGATAGATCAAGCCAAGATCCGGTGCAATGAAGGTTATCCAAAGTAGGCACAGTAAGCAGGTAGCAGTTGATAAAATAAAACGGGTTTATTATTTAATAAGTAAGCCTCCAACAACGAACATCTATGACCAACAAACAAATTCCTTTAGATATAAAGTGCAAACATTAAGCGCTTTCGTCTCCACACCGGGAGACCTCTTCAGAATAACTTTACAAAAATCAAGTTTGCCTTATATACATCTTGCTCTACCTCATTAATCAATTAGTTTGTCAATTAACTAAATTGCTGCTGTATTACAATCTTATTCAAGCAAAGTTAACTAAGTAAAATTTTCTTTGGTTTGAATGAAATAAAATAAAGTCCTGCTTAACTTAATAAAAAATTCCTGCTGAGTAATGATTACATTCAATAGGACATTCACATAAAACAACACATTTATATTTGTATTTGTACAATAAAAATTTTTGAAAGAAAAAGCAAAAATGCAAGTAGTTAATAAGCAACACTTCTATGCCACTTGCTTCATTGTATAAGCCCTATCTGTATAGTGTCTCATGTGGACAAACACTGGTATTGTCAGTTAACATACCTTATTCCCTCCAAGAAAAAACATGCAGATATAATAGCCCCTTTTCTTAAAAAATTCATCTGAATTATGACATTATCCATATAAATATACAAGCATAAATATATAAAAAATCTAAAAATATATGACATTGTATGTATAATTGATATAATTGATATAATTAATAATAAAAACCTTATAAATATATAAATATATAAATGTATAAATTATTAATATTAAAATACTTAAAATACTTGTAAATACATAATGAATGGTGTGAGTGTATATACGTTTGTATATAAATATATAATGTATAATAAATATATAATCAAATAATTAAATACATGAATAAATAAACATTAAGATAAATACTGAGTCAAATGTTGGATATTTTCTAAGTAAGAAAGCTTTTTTATATAGCACTTACTAAAACACTCTCATTTTTCAACTTTAAACACAAGAAGGTTTGTTTCCTGCAGTATAATATCAAATCAAACTGTAGATAGATGCTGAACATCTATTGTTGTTGTACACCCTTAGCCAGTTTGGGGTCTGAGTCTAAAAACTTCAATGCTGGGGTGATGGAAATATGATCATTCAGGCCCTTACCACAACATGCATCAAGCCTGAGTTGCCATATCATTTCCCTATATTGAATCTTAGCTTCCCAATCACCCCCTCTATCCGGATATGGTACCACCTCCAAAACCCAAAACTTGAAATCGGCCTTATCACATTTAATGGCATGTCTGTATAATGTGTTGTTCTCATTGTGTCTGTTTATATCACGGGTGTGCTCATAAATTCTGTTATGCAACAACCTCTCCGTCTTGCCAACGTAAAAACTCTCACATGCTGTACAGATTACTAAATACACTAGGCCCTTGGTGTAACAACTACTGTAGCTTCCAGCCACCAATTTTTGAGGTATACTTGCAATCATTACCTCTTTCTTGTTGTATATATATGAACATTGAGCACTGCTTCCACATTTGTATGTTCCTTGCTTCCTATTGGTACCTGTCATAGTATTTCATTTCCTTTCCAAGATATTCTTAATATTGTGATTTCTCCTATAACTGAATCTCAGTTTATTTTTAAAAACATCAGTTTTTGTAGCTATGTTTTTAAACATATTCTAGGTTTCATGTATCCCCCTTTTTAACCGAAAGGTTCCATAATAATATGTGGTAGTCAAGTAGGGTGTTAACCCCACCTCCTCCTGTCTTCCTTCTACACCTTTCAAGCTCTGTTCAATACAACCGATGGTTGCTACAGCTTCTTGACTCTCCCCACTTAGAAGGGGGTGATATCTAGTTCCCCTACCTGATACCACAGTTCCCTTGACCGAGTTGATAAGATTACTAGGGTACCCCCTCTCCTTAAAGAGTTTTTCTAAATGAATAATTTCTTTTAAAAATTCTTCTTCATCCGATATCATTCTGGCCATCCTAATCATCTGACCTTTGACAATATTCTTCTTAAGTTGTTTGGGATGGTCACTATGGTAGTGCAGGTAGGAATTCGAAAAGTGTTCTTTTCTGTAAATGTTGGATTTGTATTTCTTGTTCATCCTGTCCTTAGTAAGCTTAACATCAAGAAAGTGTGTTACCTCTGTTTCTATCTCATGTGTAAACTTCAAAAAGGATGTTGTAACATTAATATAACTTATAAATTCCTCAATTTTCTCCCTGGTTCCTTTCCAAAAAATAAATAAATCATCCAGGAACCTAAAATATTGAGAAATATATTGATTATATTCACTTTTAAAACATATTCCCTTTCCCAGTGTAACATGATAATGTTTGCATATACGGGTGCGCAGGCCGATCCCATGGCCACTCCTTCTTTCTGGTGATAGTAATCCCCTTCAAAATATGTAAAGTTATATTTAAGCACCAATTCCATGCTAACCAAAACATTCCTATATTCACCAGGTGTGAGCCAATCCATCTCCACTAAGGTGTTTTCAAACCATTCTAATCCAGTTTTTTGGGGTATAACTGTAAATAGTTCTTTTACGTCTATTGTTACAAAAAACATTCCTTCATTAAAAACCATCTCATTGATTTTACTTAAAAAGTCCCAGGAGTCCCTTAAAATGTGATTCCATCTTGAATAAATATTCTTAGTCATAGCATCCACATAAATGGCCATGGGCTGAGTCTTTGAGCCCTGCGAAGCCACTATAGGTCTCAAGGGGGGATCCTGTACAGATTTGTGTGTCTTGGGGATTCCAAAGATTCCTGGAACAACTGGTTTGACCACTTTCAAGTATTTATATAGTGCCAAATCCATCAACTCAGTAAAGAGATTGTCCTCTAGAATTAAATCTATTTTCTGATAAAAAATGTTGATTTCATTTCTGGTCACGATGCTGTAGTTTTGGTCCTTATCTAAAATCTCCTTCATCTTCCTGATGTATTCCCAGGTCTCCATAATCACAACACCCCCTCCCTTGTCAGGTTTCATCACTCGAACACTTTTATTATTACTTAAATCATACAGTACCTTTTCTTCCTTTTTGTTCAAGATACATGTCACCCCTTCATTGACCTTGTAATCCAACCTAATCCTGCTCATAACATAACTTTCAAAATTAGCTATCTCAAAGTGTAATGGTGGGTTCCAAACACTATGCCTTTTAAAAACCGTCTCATTCATGGTTGTATCCCCACTATGCATGTGCATAAGATTTAACTTCCTTGTAAACATTTTAACATCTAAAATTAACTTATCATGACTTGGTTTCCTCATAGGGACAAACGAAAAACCTTTTGTAAATAAATTAAAATAGTTTTGATCAATCACCAAGTCAGTATAGTTAAAAATGTTAAAATTGTTGTGCGTATATATAATCTGCCTAGATGTCTCACTACATTCCGTATTACTGTGAGCTTTGTCATGGTCTAAGCTATTTAAAAATCCTCTTGCCCCTCATACCTACCCACGTGGTTGGAATTGGTATTAGCTGCTGTCGCCATAGAATAAGGTTGCTGTTGCCTATTCCTGATCCTTTCAGATCTCCTAACCTCATCAACAGCACCCTGGTCTTGCAGTAAATCTGCATCTTCATTCCTAACCAGCCTGGGATATTCTTGGTTAAACTGTGTGTTTTGGTACCCCCCCCCCCATTCCATTCATACCTATTGTAGTTCCTGTCCTGCCCGTCATGCCATTTCCTATCATTCTGGAATGCTCTAGGACGGTCCACTCTTCTATTAGCCCTGGGTGCCTGTGGGTTGTGATAACCACCATTGTATTTTGGCCCTTTACTGTTTTCACCCATAAAATAGGCTGTCCCTGCATTGTACTCAGCAATGTCTCTTTCAAGTTTTTTTAGCTTCCTACTGATATTACTATTAGTGTAAATATCAGTGTCATGCAGTACCCTGTAATATGTTTGTTTGTGCTCATCCACAGAAAACAACAAATCATTCATAATTTCCCCATTTATTTTATCTATCTCATGTTTAGTATCCTGCATAACCTTGGAATTGTGTTTTATCATGATCTTTAAAACTGACAAACCACACTCATTAAAAACACCACATATTTCTTTAAAAAAATCATTGTCATAATTAATGTTATTAGGGAACTTATTTAACCTAAGCCCCTTAGGAACAATATGATCCTTAATACACTTCTCAAAATACCAGTTCTCTACAGATAGGGCTTTGTATTTAGAAATATTTTTTTTAAAAACTTTACATTTGTCCTTGTATGAATAAACGTTGTTTGGCTCCTTGCTTCTTGTAGTTTCCTTCTCCCTCGAACCACCAAAAGATTTGTCCAGCCATATGTTAAAATAAATATCTCTGTACTTATCCCAGTTTTGCTTGTCAAGGCCATGGCTCCCGATGCTGTTTGGTAAATAATCAAGCTCAATATCACTAGATCCAGTCCCAGTGTTGACCCTAGGGCCTCGCCTGTCCTGTGCCCGTTGACTACTGGTTTCGTTTTCATCGCGCTTGCTCCTCGGGTCCTTGGGGCTACTCTGTGCGCAAGGTATGCCCCCACTACTGCCTGTTTGTGAAGCGCCTGGCTGGGAATGAGATTGAATTACCCGCAAAAGCTCGTTCAACATGCTGCTACTATCCATCGTCCTCCACGAAATAAACAGCTGCCTCGGACTCCTCGTCACCGAAAAATGGAAAATTCAACTAGTAACCAAGCACTCGCACCGCCACAAATTGATAGATCAAGCCAAGATCCGGTGCAATGAAGGTTATCCAAAGTAGGCACAGTAAGCAGGTAGCAGTTGATAAAATAAAACGGGTTTATTATTTAATAAGTAAGCCTCCAACAACGAACATCTACGACCAACAAACAAATTCCTTTAGATATAAAGTGCAAACATTAAGCGCTTTCGTCTCCACACCGAGAGACCTCTTCAGAATAACTTTACAAAAATCAAGTTTGCCTTATATACATCTTGCTCTACCTCATTAATCAATTAGTTTGTCAATTAACTAAATTGCTGCTGTATTACAATCTTATTCAAGCAAAGTTAACTAAGTAAAATTTTCTTTGGCTTGAATGAAATAAAATAAAGTCCTGCTTAACTTAATAAAAAATTCCTGCTGAGTAATGATTACATTCAATAGGACATTCACATAAAACAACACATTTATATTTGTATTTGTACAATAAAATTTTTTGAAAGAAAAAGAAAAAATGCAAGTAGTTAATAAGCAACACTTCTATGCCACTTGCTTCATTGTATAAGCCCTATCTGTATAGTGTCTCATGTGGACAAACACTGGTATTGTCAGTGTTCTCTTCCAGGGAGATGGCGCATCAGTGTAATCCCACCTACTCTGCAGCAGAAGATGAGGAGATACTGTTTTCCCGCACCAGCCAGAATCAGCAGGAGAGGGCTGCACTGTGGCAAGACCTTGTCCGTAGGGTAAATGACACTGGCACTCCTAATAGGACATATGAGCAGGTACGACATCACTGCAGTGATTTAACCAGAAATGTGCGTCAGCGTGCGTCGGATATCCACAGGCAACAGGTTGCCACAGGAGGTGGGGTAGTGACACATCCCCCCCTCACCAGACTGGAGGGGCTACTCCTAAGTGTTGTTGCTCCAGCCCCGGAACAGCAACAGCAATACACCTGCATCATGATGGAGGCTGGATCCACACAGCAGCACGACATGGAGTGTACAGGTAATATGCCATATGTACACTTGACTGTTCTGTACACTGTTAGTTTATGCATGTGTAAGGTGTGTCCGTGGTATGTAGCTGTCAACATAGTATGTAATTATACAGGTGTGATATTGGCAATATCAGCAGCTGACGTGTGGAAGGCAACTGGTGTACTAGTGCACTGTATCATATGCAGTATCAATGGCACAGTTGTGCCCACTGGCATTAATCTCTTAATTTCTGCAGGTCCCTCCGGTGTTACAGCAAGGCAGGCCATCCATGCTGGTGAGTGTGTTTATCAATACCTATAATAGTCCTGATAGTGCTAGTAATAGTAGTGTAACTCAGTAGTGCTCTGTGTGTATACTGTGGGGTGTGCATGTGTCCATGTGTGCATGTGTGCATGTGTGCATGTGTCCACGTGTGCATGTGTGCATGTGTCCACGTGTGCATGTGTGCACGTATGCATGTGGACATGTGTCCACGTGTGCATGTGTCCACGTGTGCATGTGTACCTGTGTGCACATGTGCATGTGTGCATGTGTCCACGTGTGCATGTGTGCATGTGTGCATAAGTGCATCACTGGTAACATTGTGTGGACACTGTAAACTGTGTTTCCTGTCTTCCTCCCACAAGTTCTGGTGCTGCTCTGGTGTCCTGCAGCAGGGAACCTGAATCTGGTGCCACAGGTACTGGTAATGATGATATCTGTGTAATGGCACAGGAAGGTGTGTCAGGGTCCGCCATTGGTCAGCCAATTGACAGTACACAGCTGTCAACCCCATCATTGCGCACAGTCATCCTGCCAGTACATCCTATGTCACCATTTTCCCTAGGTGATGGACAGGATACAGTGGGCATTGACCAGGGTAATGTGGTATCTGTGGCACATGCTTCCCCACACAGCAGCCATGGGCAGGGTCCTGCGATGGTACCGCACAGACAGTTGCCCATGGGTTCTCGTGGGAGCATCCGTGGGTGTACTGCCCCTGGCAGACGTGCCCAAAGAGGTCTGTCAACCTCAGCTATGTTTCGGGCTGTCATGCAGGCACAGTCACGTATGGAAAGGTACACCAGACAGGGTCTGAGGGAGCCGAGAGCATGTCACACAGCCATGACTGACAGTATGCGTGACATCGCGGATGCTATCTGTAATTTCACCGATGTCATAGACAGACATTGTGGGGACATATTACAGCAGTTCCACAACCACATATCCATGAGCCATGGCAATGGTGGGCGGTTGCGGCATCGACGTGGCTATAAGCCAGCAACAGCAGCAGCTGGCAGTCGGCGCGGATGACAACAGGCCTGCACACACCCCCATAGTGCCAGCAGCAGCCCCAGCAATGCTGGGTCTGTGCTGTCATCGGAACGCCCCAGGAGACCACGTGCACATGGCTCTGGACAGTCCCAACAGGGACCTGTGTCCAGTCAACACACTCCCACTTCTGATGACAGTACCCAGTCTGGCTTAGTACCGGATACGGTCCGTAGCACACCTGCCAGGCACAGGTACCATGTCCGTGCCCACAGACACTGATCTGTATGACCTGCCAGGTGCAGTCTGTGGCTGTCCACGAACCCCTGTATAAGGCAGCCATGAGGTGGAACTGTGTGCGTGCATATACACATGCGAAATGTTAACACCTAGGGCTACCACATACACGCACACACTGCACCAACAGTGCCCCACCCTGTACTGCTGTCCCTCACCAACACACATACACACATATGTCAATTGGTGGTATCAGTGGCAGACTCAGGCATACCTAATTCACACCCTGTGCATATGATGAAACTGTGCCACCTCCTGCAATCTCCAACATCAGTGCAGGAACAGGTAAACACATTGCTGATGTACAGGGTGACTACATAGAAGTGTATTAGTAGTATCATGTTGGTAACAGTACAGTGTGCTGATATGACTGTGTGTATATTCCAGCATGCCTGATGCAGTAACCGTATGACTGTCCTGAAATGGTATCTGCACCCATAGTACATACCAAAGTGTAACAGCTGCACATTATTGCATACCGGTGGTAAGGATGTCAACAGATAGCCACATACATGGGTAGCACAGGGGGGAAGCTAATGCAAGTAGTGATATGCAATGATGGACTTGTACAGTGATGGTGGCAAGTTTCCCACAACAACTATGCAATGTGGATGTTTGCGCATGTTGATATGTGTGCAGTACCAATGTAATCCAAATCACAATTAACTATGACATAACATCAGTTCTACCATGGGCATCTGCGCTGTGCATTCCTGGGTACATGTTGATAGTGCCTACATATTTGCACTGTAACCTACTGTTAGTGTTACCCCTTCTTTGTTGTACAATGGACTACTTCCAGCCCTGCTTACTGTAGCTTTGTTTGCATGCATGTTCACTTGGGGTTCCCTGGAACACTGCTTCCACCTGTAATGCAGAGTTACAGTGCTTCTGTGGACTCCTAGTGACATCTGCATAGCGTAGGGTACGTATGACAGGTTTACACATGACAGAACATCACTGTCTGTCCTGTTCACATGTACGTTGCCTGTGACACATTGCACATGTCTTATCTGGCATTTACCCATGTGTGCAGTCATATATGCCAGTGCTATGAAATCAGTAGCAGTACACCCACACATACACACCTTCAGTATGTTGTTCCCCATTGGCCCTATGTATTGGTAAGCACCATGGCAATCACACTTCTAGGGTAGCATGTGCAAAGGTAACCTGTGAATCACCTCTATGGTCCAGTTGTGGGTTATGTGAGTCATGTGGCAATGTCACAGCTGCCACATGTATGCAGTCAACCATCATCCCTGGCTAGGAACATACAACACATGTGTGGGATGCCACCACATAGACAATCTGGGGACTGAGCACTCTGAACCCAGTAATGCCATACCCTGTCAGGTGGCATGACATACTACAGTGACTACAATACCAGTCAGACATAGACCTGCACTGACAGCAATCTGAACACACTGGGGCATACTTGGAGACTCAGAATAGCATCCTGCCTGAGCATCACACACCTCTGCAGATGGCACACAGGCATACGTTACATCAGAACAGAGCACATGCCACACATGGTACACACATCCCGTGTGCCACACACTCACAGCCTGTAGGGCTACACAACACACCTGCGACAGATGTGTCAGGTACATCTCTTGTCCACTGCAGTGGGGTCCCGCTCAACAGGCTGTACATGGTGAAGGTCACAGTGATATGCCTGTGGGGCACTATGGTCCACCACAAAACACATGTATACAGGTCAGTCAGAGGCATGGACACATATGACTCAGTCATTGACCATGCCACTATGGATGACCTGAGACATACCTCCCTGGACTACGTGATAGGGAACATAGAAGGGATCTGTCTGCATGTGGCACGGCCCAGTATGAGCCTGATCTTGGTTGCCATCATACCCTCACCAGGTATGCTAACACTATATGTAGGAAGGGTGTTCTATGTCTACATTCTGCTCAATCTCCAATGTCATTCATAGGGTATCCACTGGCTGTCAACGTGTGCTTACATGCTAGGGAAGCCACAATGATTTGCGAGGGGCAGCTTGCACGTGACACCCATGGGCCATTGTATATTGGCGAAGCCCCTTGATACACACATACTGCCTTATGCTGCAAGACATGGATTACATAGCCACCTCCGCAGGTATCACACAGGATAGGACACTAACAGTGATGCTACACAACACCAGCAGTGTACACAGCAAGATGCATGCACTGGACACTGTCCTCAGCACGGTGAACTGCAATGTCTGTGCAGTACCAGAGTTGTGATCCATGGCTCACAGGTGCAACCCATCACTGCCAGGTTATACCACATACCATGCCTGTCATCCCCTACACATGTAACAGACATGGTCAGGGGGGTGGTATCCCAAGGCACCACAGATACACACACACCTCCAGGTTGTTGGCACAGCACAAAGCATCAGGGCCTATTCATGTGCAGCTAACAGTGTGTTGGACTGCCTTCTGGTTCATAGCCTGGCACACACAACCTTCCCATACACAGGAAACCCACCTATCCTCCATAACAACACTGGCAATATGACAGTCTCAAGAACTGTCATTATATGGCTGGACTGCATCCAGCCAAACATTGTGCGTGAGCATTACTGTAGCTACAACACACTAGTTGAAGGGTTCCCAGCATGTGGTCACTGAATTGCAGTGGAATAACATGTGACCCCTCCCACAACAGGTGGGAACATGCAGCACCTGCACATCACCTACATGTAGACTATATGGCCCAGACCAGATGTGTAAGCCCTGCTGTAGGTACTTTACCATATACACCCACACTGTATAGACACATACCGCGTGTGGCCCCTGCACAGTAAGACACAGTCATATTGTTATACATTGCAAATACCATTTATCCACTCGAGGCACATGTCAGACATAGTAACTACTGCAGGTCACAGGTATTTATGTGTATGTGTCACGCACATACATCATGTGTGCATTGCCATTGCTGGTTTAGGCAATGGCATGCATTGTTATGCAGAAAGACACACACAAGGTCATAATGTGTGACACAACCACACGTGGCAGTTGTGGGTTTCCAAAACATACCTATATGTACTCTGACAATGGTAATAGACCCAGTAGCAGAGCGCACTATTGGCATTATTGGCCAACTAGCCCTGTTTGGCTGTGCTGATAGTGTGGTGACATCCCCTGTGTTTACTGGGGGAATATGCAGCATCTGCTGTATTGTAGTATTTGCCAAAAGGATCTGTTCTCTCACAGTTGCAGTTACACACACCCTACTACCCCACACACACTTGCAGGATTCATACCCCTACTTAACTATGTCACGACACGTGAGAGAGACACATTAGCGAAGTGCACTATTCGGATTACTAGGAGGTTCCTCTTCACTGGCTCTACTTATAGGGTGCTGACATCATCAGTGTTTGGAAAGGGTAATGTGCATTATGTAGTTTGATCTCCTGATTGCATAAAAGCACATGTTTTTCATACAGAATTGCACGCACGCGAACTCCCCACATCCAAACACACATTTGCCATTTGCAGGTTTCAAACTTCTACCTAACTATTTTATGACACTTGAGAAAGACGCATTAGCAGAGTGTGCTATTCGAATTACTGGGGGGGGGGGGGTTTCCCTTCTCCTGCTGTACTTATAGGGTGCTGATATCATCCGTGCTTAGATAGGGGAATGTGCATCCTGTAGAGTGCTTTCACAGTTGCCAAAAGGGACATTTCCCTCACACAGACTTGCACACACACTAACCCCCGTCCACACACACTGGGCAGTTGCAGGATTCAAACCCCTACTTAACTATGTTATGACACCCATGACAGACACATTAGCAGAGTGCGCTATTCGAATTTCTGGGAGGTTTCGCTTCTCCTGCTGTATTTATAGGGTGCTGACAACATCCGTGCTTAGCTAGGGGAATGTGCATCCTGTAGAGTGCTTTTACAGTTGCCAAAAGGGACATCGCCCACACAAAGACTTGCACACACACTAACCCCCCTCCACACACACTGGGCAGTTGCAGGATTCAAACCCCTACCTAACTATGTTATGACACTCATGACAGACACATTAACAGAGCGCGCTATTCAAATTACGTAAAGGTTTCCCTTCTCCTGCTGTACTTATAGGGTGCTGACATCTTTATTCCTACAGAGGTATGTACATCTAGTACTATCTGTCAGGTGGGGGATAGCATATATATATGCATTTGCAGCCACATATGTCAGGGTCAGATATGCACATCGCACTGGCAGGTTATGTTCTATTCCATGCTTCGTGACCACAGGACCTGTAACACACAACACAACCAGTCCAGAACACCACTCCCACATCCAGGACACACACTTAGCTTCCCAGGGAACAGTGCCGGGACATGCAGGTGTTCACATACACCGTTCCAATTGTTAACATCAGGTACAGGCATATTGTGTGTGGGAACTACTCAGGCCTCTACCACTTTACCCTACAGCCACTACCATTTGTGGGTCCATGTGCTATGGCAGAACCACACACCACAGCCACATGGGGGAATACATATTGCACCTGTCCATCTGCAACATGGGTACTCACTGTTCCACACCAGAGGTAGACCACCATTGTTGATATCTGACCATGCCCACCTTTCCCTGGACATCCATATCCCATCCCCACCCCCAGGCAAGATTGTCACTGCACACAAACTGTGTTTAGCACAAGCAGACTCTACACTTGTGAAGACTGGGGTGGACGACTTCAAAGGACCCATGCTGGGGGACTATACTGGCCACTCTGCATAATCCTTGACAATTGCATTCTATGAGCATGTGTAAGGTTTGCATTGATCATGCTATCCCACATATACCCATGACTGCTCCACAACAAGGCTCCGTTGCTGTAATCTCGCTCTGTTAAACGGGTTTAACATAGCGAGATATCTTAAAAAAAAGTAACGGAGATCTTCCTTTCTCTGTTGCTTTTTTTAAAGCTGTCTCATTATGTTAAATGAGTTTAACATAGCGAGACAGCTTTAAAAAAGCAACGGAGAAAGGAAGATCTCCATTGCTTTTTTAAAGCTATCTTGCTATAGGTTCATAGGTTCATAGGTTCATACTAGGCCATCTGCCCTAGGGCATTTATAAGCCTAGCCAGAATGTGTTTGGCTTTCGCCACCCATTTTAAATTTATTTTGCTATGCCCTTTTTCGAGGTTAGTATACTGTGCCTCTGTCTAACAGTGACACAAAAGTGATACCCAGGGTAAACCTATGATCTCCCATCCACTCATCAAGATTCCACTTGAAGAGAGTCAATGAGGGACTCTGCCTAACCTGGACTGGGATTTTATTCCAGAGTGAAGGGAGCCTCTGGGTTATGAATCTGTCCCTCCAGCATGTCCTATTTATTTCAGTGCTGAGGTTCAAGTCTCTCGAGTGCGTAGCTCAATGGGATTTGGATTTTCTGAGGTGCAGCATGTCCATTAATTCCAGGTTGGACATGGCTTTATACATCAGGCACAGATCGCCTCTGAACAGGCGGTATGCCACTGAGTAGAGCTGGAGTTTCTTTAACCGGGCAGCATATGGCATCTGTTTGAGCCCTTTGATCCTCTTGGTGAGGTACTTTTGGGGTCTTTCCAGTTGCTGTATGTGTCTGGTAAGGTACATCCCAAAAGGGGCATTGTACTCAATTATGGGCCTGATGAGGGATGAGTAAAGAGGCACGATGACCTCCCCTGATCTAGATGTGAATCCCTTCATGATTAGGTGGGCTATATAAAATGTTTTTCTAACCACTTTGGCCACGTGGTTGTCAAATGAGAGATTGCTATCAACTTGGGTTCCCAGGTCCCTAATTACTTCTTCTGTACTTAATGGATTATCACCTATGTGGTAATTTGTGGGCACTTTGTTTTTGCCAAAGCGGATGACTATACACTTTTTGGCATTTAGCTTGAGGCCATGGCTCTGGCACCAGTTGTCTGTTTCTATGAGGCCCTTTTGGAGGATGCTTGTGTCGGCTGGAGAGTCGATTATGGCGCCCAGTTTGCAGTCATCTGCGAACTTGGATAAGTAGTTTTTTTTAAAGCTGTCTCGTCATGTTAAATGAGTTTAACATAGCGAGACAGCTTTTAAAAATCAATGGAGATCTTTCTTTCTTCGTTGCTTCCACACACAGCTCTGATGTACTGTGTAAGCATACGAATGCGCAGTACATCAGAACTGCCACAGAATACCAGACAGCTGTGGAAGGGCAGCATGGAGGCATTATACAATGCCATTATTTAAGAAAAGTAAGTATTTTTTTTCTTAAATAATGTCATTGTATAAAAGGAATAACCCACACCTGGGTGTGGGTAATGCTGGATTTACGGTTGGTGTGGTTTGGTCACGAGGGCAAACCGTGCATAAATCCAACATTTCCCACACCCAGGCATGAGTTATTGCTTAAATGACCCATTAAGGAAATAAGTGTTTCAGCTACATAGCTTCTAAATGTCCATGGCTGTTTTTCTTTTAAAGTCTTTGTGGGTACATTCAAGCCAGTGAAGCCAGAGTTTTTTGTGCAGTTTTTCCTGAATAGTTTTTATGAGTGACCTTTTTACCCTTTGGTTTGGATATAAAATAAACTTAAGAGGTGGTGCAAAAAAAAAGAAAATATATATTAAGAATGAATATTTTAATGTGGATGGTCTGCTCTGGTCAAGGAAAGAAATCAAGTTAGACATCTCTTGATGAAAGCAGATACACCATGTTTCCCTTGCCTGTTAACTGTAAGCGTTCAAAAATGGGGAAAAGTATTCTTCAGTTCTGTCACTGACATCCAGCTTAAGCTCCTGGGGTCATTTATTGCATTCTTTTGACAGCAGGCTATATTAGTGGATAACATCAGGAGAGGAAAACACCTAGAACTGTCATTCTTCAGTGACACTTTAGTCTGTGGAATAGTTATTCTCAGTTCTTCTTTTATGATATACCACTGTTGTATAAATATCATTCTGTAAAGTGTATATATATTCACCTGTCCAACAGCAAGCTGGCACCCTGGAATCTGCCTACCTCCAGCTACCCCAGGTATTTCTAAGTGCTCATCATTGGACTGAATGGTTATTTTCTGCCCACCTTCACCAGAAAAGGCATCTAAGCATCTGGAAAAATTAATTATTGGTCAGATCTTCTGCACCTAGATAATTAGTTAAATCCATGCCACTTGCAGTGCTATCAAATGACCTACCCCTGAACGATGTGGTCAGTTAAAAAGGGTGAAGTATTACAATGCAAGAAAACTCAGAGAAAAGGAAGTCATGAAAGAACAGGTGTAGGGTGAGACAGCAAAGAAAGATGGATTGAGAAGGTCGGTCAAGGTGACACACTGTAAGAAAGTGTATTAGTGGTAACCATTTGCTTCATGTTTCTGAGATAGGCTCTAACTTTGATCAGCACCAGATGATAGTTATAATCTTTTGCATCAGGCAGTGTCCCACTCCTTACTATAGTTATCATTTTCTAAGACATACTGCTGCCTAATGCCATCACATTGGTTTAACATTCCTAGGATATATGTCAACATATTCTTCTCCGTATGTAGGAAGTGGTAGACAAGGGGGAGGGGGCAAGTCTAACACTGGCTGGTTATTTTCTCTCTTTAATCTGTTGTTACATCATTGTTGCTGATGCTGTATATGATTGCCTGTGTGACTATGATCCTGTCTTTAGCATCTGTTTTAAAATGTATTGATGTTACCTCATTGCTTCATCAGTTTCACTACATAGATCCATCCCCTTCACAGTAGCATCCTACCACAAATTTACCCCCTTCCCTTCCATGGATAATACACTCTCCCTGTGATGGATAATCCCCTGAACTACTTATGTTCCTTGATTATATGTGCAGTCTGCTAATACCTCTCAACTGTCCAGAGTTTCACAGAACGTCCAGATTTTTCCTCCTATTTTTGGACTGTTCCACATAAAACTTGAGGTTTTTGGCAAATCAGTGAGGACTGAAGTTACTAAAGGCATAATCTTAAGGGTTATGATAACAAAACTGTCCATATTAAAGGGCATCTTACATGTGCTACTATAGGTTTGGTATATATAGCTAACTGCATATCTTGAGGCATTTGGTAAGACTGACAGAAGTCTGAGGAAGCATATTTATGAGCATGTTTATGATACAGAGAAAAAGTATCCTAATATTGCCTTAAGTAAGCATGCACAAGAATTCAGTAGTTTTACTAAATTTGCATCCACTGTTATGGAGGGTATAGCTATTAATCATGCAGGAGGGCACTGGAAAAGAATAATACAGGGAGCTCATCTGGCAGTTAATATCAAACACTGGTGTAATGTTCCAGGACTGTATGAGCATATCTCTATAAATAGCTTCCTAAAGTTAAGGGCTGTGAAATTATTACTGTGTTTTATGCTTCTAAGAAAATATTTCTATATATAAGTTAACGTATTTGTATTAATTATTATTTTTATTAAAAGTTTTTATATGCATTTTATATGAATTTGATTGTCAGATGATTGTATATTGTTTTTAGTCATCTGATTCTTGCAGTATTTATTTAATTTGTGACCGATTGCAATTTGTTCCAACGAAGTTTGTATATTATCTAGATGAAAGTATTTAACAGCGTCTGTGGTTGTACCAAGTCATCCTGCAACATATTTGTTTTTGTTTTAGTGTCACTGTTCAACATTCGCTTCTAACACTCCTCCCAAATACCATACATCTCCTTCATTTACCTCATATTCACATGATCCAAACATAATGATCTACCTCAACACCCCTATACTTCTTCTTTCTCCATAAACTCAATGTCTCCCAAGACCTCCATCAGTTTTGAGCTTAATTTCCTTTTCCAGACATTATGTGTGCTGCTCTTGGTGAGAAAAAATCCACATTTCTGCTCCAACCCAATTACCTCCCTGTAATACACCTGTAAAATAGCTGATCTATTTTTAATATTCTTCCATTTGCCGTGCAGCCTTTAAACTTGCACTATGTATGATATGTCTTAGTACTTTACAACTCCTTTCCTCCATTTTGCAAACTTTATTTTTTCAAAAGAATGCTTAAAAATCATAAACACGTGTAAAAATCCCATTTATTAACAAATATTTTCAAATGTTTTAACACCAGATTTCAAAATGTATCTGTTATGGGAGGAAATACAGGAATTAATGTTACTAACACATTTGTATGCAAACATATCTGACACTAATGCCCTGGCCAGCACAACTACTACTGTATAATTTTTAAGCTCTAAATTTACTTTTTCATATTAATATAATCATCCTCAAATGTTCTTCTTCCCAAAGACCAGAACACTTTCCCACCCCATATGTCAGTAAATTTTTGCTTTTTAATTAAATACACATTAGCCCTGAGGCCCTTACAAGCCTAGCCAAGAATTTAGCCCATGTTCAGAGAAGTCAGCACCCAATGCCCCTGTCCAGCAGGGACACAGGTGGAATCCCAGGGTTGTATTTTCTGTTCCCCATCCAGTTATCCAGGTTGCACTTTAAAAAGGTTAATGAGGTACTCTGCTTGACGTGGTGAAGAAGTCTGTTCCACAGAAGGGGGAGTTTCTGAGACATAAATATGCCCTGCCAGCAAGTCCTATTGATGTCACAAACCAGGTTAAGGCCGTGTGTGCAGGTTACTTGAGTAGAGCTTGACTTGCGGCTATGCAGCAGTCCCATCAAGGCGGGGTCTGAGATTGCTTTGTATGCCAGACAGAGGTCATCTCTGAGGAGTCTGTATGAGACTGAGTAGAGGGACAGGGCCTTTAGCCTATCTGTGTAGGGTAGATGTTTGAGGCCCTGGATGCTCCTCGTGAGGAACCTCTGTGGTCTCTCCAGCTGCTGCATGTGCTTTGTGAGGTACATGCCAAAAGGGGCATTGTACTTAATAATGGGTCTTATAAGGGTAGAATATAGGGATGTCATGACCACCTTGTCCCTGGATGAGATACCCTTAGTAATGAGGTGTGCCATGCAGAAAGCTTTCTGTACAATGCAGGCAATAGGGTGGCCAAAAGTCAGTTTGCTATCAACCTGGGTGCCCAAGTCCCTCACAACTGATTGCGTGCTTAGGACCTTGTTGTTTATGTGATAATTTGTGGGGATGTCACTTTCCCCATAGGGGATGATGAGGCATTTTTTGGCATTCAGCTTGAGGCCATGTTTCTGGCACCAGTCATTTGTTTGGGTGAGCCCTCTTTTAGGATGTCCACATCACTAGTTGAATTGATGACAATGCCCAGCTTCAGTCATCTGCAGACTTGGTCAGCCATAGCCCATTGGTTTTGGCCTGCACCTCAGAAAAGTATATCCCGAACAGCAGAAGCCCCCAAGACCGATTCATGGTGTACACTGCTCATTACAGGTCTATTGCTTGAGGTGGCTTCCCCCTATTTTGAATAGGTGGGTTCTATCAGTGAGCCAGTTTGCTACCCATCTGGTAACATATGGATTGATGCCTAGTTGAGAGAATTTATCTATTATACCCAAATGGGGAATAGTATTTGGCCAGGTCAAGTTAGATGGTGTGCATCATCTTCCCTTCATCCATGGCTTTGGTGACTGTCTCAAAGAAGTTGACCAAATTTAACAGGCATGAACTCCCCTTGCGGAAACCAAACTGTGTGGGATTGAGTGTTTGGAGGTTGCCAATTTCCTTGTTAATGAGGTCCATGATAATCCGGTCCATGGCCTTGTAGATCAGGCTGGTTAGGCTGATGGGTCTATAATTTCCTGGATCGGTGGATGCTCCACCTTTGTGCAAAGGGATGACAGAGGCTGTCCTCCACTCAGCTGGGATGAAATTGGTACTCAGGCTTTGGTTGAATAGGGTGCCTAATGGTGCTGCAAGTTCCTGTCTGAGTTCATGTAGCATGTAACCTGGGATATTTTTGGGTCCCATGAAGGCTGTATTTTTTGCCTTAGAGAGAGCATTGATGACTTGCTCCCTAGAGATAAGGGGAGGGGACAAGTGCTGGGGATGTTCTGATTTACTTATGGAGGACAGAGGGGTGAAATTTTCACTGAACCTGTCTGCCAGCAGGTTGGCTATATCTACAGTGTTTGAGCATGTGGAGCCCTTGACCACCAGTTCTGAGCAGATCTGGGTGCTTCTTTTGAGATTGCGGACATATGTGAAGAAGGCCTTATGATTGTCTTTAGTAGATGTGGCCAATTTGGACTTGAAGTTTGCTTTGGAAGATTGCACTAGTGCTCTTATTTGCTTGTTCAGGCTAAGGAGAGATTGCTTCCAAATGAGCACCTGGTCTTTCTTGGTCATGGAAAGCAATTTTTTTTCTTTTGTTATAGAGTTTATTTATTGCAGATGTCCACCAGATAGATTTACTCTTTATTGAGAAGGAGGATTTTGTCCTGTCAGGTATTCCTGATTCCATGCAGCTATATAAATGCTCGTATAGTACTTTGGTGTTGGTTTGGACATATGTGCCAGTTCCTATAGAGAGGGAGGAGGCTGTGAAGCTGTTTATACCTTCCCTCAGGAGGTTGTAATAGTTTTGGAAAAGTTTATTGTTTTTCCCTATCTGGGGGGGGGGGGGTGCTTTGTGGTTGGATCTTACCAGGGAGAATGACACTGTAGGGATGCTGCAGTGGTTACTCATGTTGGTTAATAACAAGTCCAAGATATTGTCATCTCTTGTGGGGGTGTTGACCAGCTGGTCAAAGGCATTTGCATTGACAAAATCAAGGAATCTCTTGGCATTTGTGTTTTGGCATGATTAGTTCTTCCAATCTATGGTTGGATAGTTAAAGTCACCCATGATCCGGGTAAAAGGTTGAATCTTGATAGATTTGAAGATGTCCGATAGGTGGAGTGAGCATCTTGAGTCAGAGTTGGAGGCCTGTAAGTAGCTATGATTTGAATACAGGTCTTGTCAATTGTTAACTGCACCTGGAGTGTTTACTGTGCATCATACTGTTTGACCAGCCTTGAGGTGTATATGTCTTTTATATATATTGCAACTCTACCTCATTTTGCTTTGCTGCCCATGATTTGGGGTCTGAATGTATGATAGGATGAGTAACCTGGTATGGCTGGGGTGCTCTCCGCAGCTTTGAACCAGGTTTCTGTGACTGCACAAATGTCAGCAACTTCCATTGTTAAGAATGCTTGCAATGAGTGGAGTTTCATGTTTACGGTGCTAGTGTTTAACAGCATGACCTTTAATTTGCGTTTTGATGAAATTTTCATGTTGGTAGTTTTGACCTCATGGCATTGCCTAAAAAAGGCACTATGGGGGAGGCAAGAGGTTTTGCCAGGAGCCTGAAGCCCAAGGGAGACAGATGCAGGCCATCTCTGGCAAAGCATTGTAGTCTGTCAATCATGTCTTCCCAGGCGGATACAAATAAAGCAGATATAATATTTTCTCAGAGTAGCACTGTAAATCTTTCAGTGGTTTCAGTTACTATTTAATAGAACAAACATCCATTCAGTACTCAGTTTCTAGATTTCGGATTTAGCAGCTTAATCTTTTTCTACAGCTTGCAATCCTTTTTCTAATTTTTCTTCCATCTTTTCGAAAAATGTTTCCTCTTCACTTATTTCTTCTTCAAACTCTGTAAACTGAATAAGAATTTTTAATATGACAAGATAATTAATTTTATCGTGACATCTTTGTGTTTGTTACGACATATTAAGTTTTATCTCTTCATAAAAAAGGCTTGAATTGTACTTTTTAGTTCTGTAAGAATCTTGCTTAAAATGCTGATTTCAAATACATTCTCATTCTCTGCGTCATACACAGGAATGTACCTACTTTGTCGTATTACATTCTCATTTTCTGCATCATACACAGGAATGTACCTACTTTGTTGTATTACATTCTCATTTTCTGCGTCATACACAGGAATGTACCTACTTTATTGTATATGTATGTACAGTGCTGAGTAAGACTGCATAGCCTTCACCTACCTTACAGGATGATATGCTTCGGCTTATTACTTTTTTCATTATGTTTCATTTGTAAAAATAAAATGCATGTTTCTTGAACAACATTTTGTATTTATTTTGTAATACTTTGAGGTATTTGCTTTCTTCAGGCAGGATTTTCCATTGTGTGAAAACCATCACCTATCTACTTACCTTAATCTAATTCAGGACTTTCTGCCTCCATTTTTGAATCATTATCAGATATAGAAGGTAATCTTTACTCAACAGTATGGCTGGGCTTCAGAGAAAACAACAGTGGCTGTATACAGTGTCTAAACTGTAGAAAACATGATTCAGAGATAACTTTAGCTACAACGAGAAAAACTTATTATTAGCTAATTTGCACATCTCTAAATCCTTGTTTATTACTGCCTACACTAACTAGCACTTTCTGGTGGTAATTTCCTCTGGCAGACCATGCAGCAGGTTGGCAGAGGTGCCCCCAGACACACACCCACACATTTAGAGATGTATACACACACACTTTCCTGCCCTCACGCAGACATCTGCTTAGTATCCCCAACTGTCACAGTCACATCGGTGGGATTCCCTTACTCACTCACCCATTCACCCGCATGCATGCTTTGAGATAACACATCCACACTTTTGATCCCCTACCTAGCCTACTGTGACCACCCAGGCAGACACACAATCACACAAATACATAACTCCATTCATACCCCTCCAGGCACCCATACCCCCTCCCCCGCCACATACACATATGCCACCTTCATATTAAAATGGAGGATGAGACATTAGCCTGTGTTGCACAGAGAGAGAGAGAGAGGAAGGGAAAAACTTGAAAGACAGTGAGACTGATTTAGGGATGTCTGCCTATTAGGGAGAGGGACGTTTTTTTACTTGGTGGTAAATGAGCATGACCAGATTGTTTTTTGATAGACAGGAAGGACTATAAAGTGTAAACTGTTATTTTCTTATGGAAGACTTTAAAATGAACATACTTTGATGCAGATTTAGATTTATGCTTGCTTTTCTTTTCAGAATGAACACCTCGCTGTAAATAAACCATACATAAATGTAAAGCAGGGTCTCCGGGGTGTTGACTGTATTACAAGTGTTATTCACTACCTTTTCCTTTAGAGTGTTCCATCCAATCTTCTGGGGGGAAGGGGAATTCTTCTAATGTTGGAAAACAATCATTTGAGTCAGTAGACCCATTATAAATTGTATATCATTTCCATTTCCAAATTGCTTTCCCAGTAGTAAGTCTGCAATATAGGATGCTCTTACGCTGCTCAGATTTCTTGAGCTTTGTGGTTTTAGGGAGTCATTGCTTACATGCTTGCTTGCCTAGTCACTCTGTATAACAACAATTTGTTTTTGTTTGAAGTATATTACTTTGTTCCCTTCAATATAGCTGCTTCGTGGTGAAAAAGTGATTCACTAAAATACAAAATGTCTTGTTCTTTCATTACTGTGCACTGACCTTGTATTGATTATATTAAAAGTAAGGGGTGGGATAGGAAAACTCCCATCCGTATGGGAGTGCATTGTGTCTTGTTCCTTCTCAAAAACATTTACTTATCCATGCTGTTTTATAGTCTTGAGCTGTAAGAGTCATACTGCTGCAGTTTAGCGCTGAGCTTTGCGGTTACAAGGAGAAGAAATGGATCATATCATATAAGCTTTCGTAGTGAAGGAGTCTCTCTCTGAAAGCATCTGACTGCATGAGACATATTTGATTCTTTATAGCATCCTAAAAAGAGCATGTTCATCATTAGTTTCACGTCTGTAACATATATGCAACTTGTTTTTGAACATTTTGCTGCAGGTTCCGTCAAAGGTCAGAAACTGATTGATATTGGAACAGGCCCTTGCCTTCACCAGCTTCTGGTGGCCTGTGAATGGTTTGAGGAAATTATTGTCACTGATTATACTGACAGTAACCATCTTGAAATTGAAAAATGGATAAGAAATGACCCAGATTGCTTTGACTGGAGTGCAATTGGAAAATTTATTTGTGAAATTGAAGGAAACAGGTATCTTAATATCTTCCAGTTTCGTTATACTAACAATATTTGAACAATAGGCTGATACATTGAATAAGGAACTTGCCTGATTTGTGCTGTCATGTTTTCATTCATGCCTGGATTTCAGAATTTGATAACTTTGTTATAGATTATAGTAAGACAACCTCTTCTATTACACATACAAATGAGGGTAGCTGCTTAGGAACAATCCATCCATCCAGACTGACAAGTCTTGTCCAACTTCTAGAGTGAATCTAAGAACAGACACCCCTATCCATGTTATTTTCTAAGCAAGGGACACACACTATACTCCTACTAACAGACAGAATTTAGAGTCGCCAGTCCACTGACTGCTTTGGAAGTGGGAGGAAATAGGAATACCACCCCCCCCAAAAAAAGAAAAAAACACCCAGGAGGCCATGCAAAATGGTTGAATATTTTTTTTCTAATTTCTCAAGAAGTACACTAAATCAAATTCAGTTCCTCATACATGTTTTAACTGTTAGTGAGTCACAGACTGAACACATTCATTTCAGAAGCGCAACAAATTACTGAGGCATTGCAGTCAGGGAAAGCAGTTCACATTGTGTACTTGGAGTTTGCCAAAGCCTTTAATATCATTCCGCATTTTGCCATTCTTGATAAGCTAATCAAACTAAATGTAAAGCTGTATGTTTCTCACTGGATAGCAAACTGGTTTACTGATAAACCGAGTCTTAGTGTTGAAGGTATGCACTCATCCAAATATCCTGTTGGTGTACCCCAGGGTACTGTACTGGGACCACTCCTCATTTGTATTTATATCTCAGGCATCAATGTCAGTATTAAGGGCCTGTGGGTAATGATTGCAAACTGGGAGTTGTCATAAACACCACAATTGACCATCGGATTCTCTAGTGGGACCTAATGCACACTAACAAGTGATGTTTAGACAATGGCCTCAAATTAAATGCCAAGAAATGCACCATTGTGTCCTTTGGCAAGCACATAAGTAACACTCCCAACTCAGTCATTATAGACTTGGGCATTTTCATTGATAATGAATTATCTTTTGACTAACATGGTACCACTGTTATTAGGAGGTCCTTTTATACAGATTATGGTGGTGCTGCTGTAGCGTTGTCCCCTCACAGTAAGACGTTGTCCTGTTCGATTCTCAGCTAAAGCGTCTTCTGTGTGGATACATGCGTGAATGGGCGTACCTTCGTTGAAGGTTGTGCATCAGGCCTGGCAAGTCGGTACGTAAAAAATCTACTGCCAATCATTAGCGGACCAGAGTGGCAACCCCTAACCGGGAAAAGCTGAAAGATACAACAATACCATGAGTAGATCTTCTAGATGCAAGGAAGTCATCATCTCTCAGTATTCCTCCCTTATCAGGCCACTTATTGAGTATAATTTCCCCTTTGGTATATACTTATGTAAGCATATGACCCCAGCTTGACAGACTGCAATGTTTCTTTGCTAAGACAATCATGGACATGTTCATTTTGAACTACCCAGAGTGCCTTAAAGCACTCTCACTCATTTCTGTGCCCTATCAACTTTTGAGAGGGGACCTCTGCCTAGTCTATAAAGTCTCGGAGGATCTAGTCCCAGGCTCTGATTTGTACTAGGTTGGGTGTTGCTCTGTGTATAGACTTCAGATTGTTTGTTTTAGACAAGTAACATCACCAGTAAAAGTATTCTAAACCTGTAAGGACAACGCCCCTTAAGTCTACAATAGTTAGTACCTGGAATGATGGATGTGCACTTTCCAACCATCTGTGTAGCCAGCCTGGTTGAAATGGGCATCCTGAGACAATGCATCAGTTGTCTCATGTTTACTCGCAACCATCTACTATTTAAACCAGCAGGCACGTTGTGTGAGAGATGCAGTAATGTTATTGAAGGCAAAGCTTTTTCACAAAGGCTCAACAAATAACAAGCAGATCATCAGTACCACACAAGACAACACTTAACAAAGCACTCACAACTTAGACCAGACACACAGTCCTAGATATACTGAAGTTCTTAAAAGTAATGTACCCAAACCACAACGGCCTCTGAAATGTAACCTAAGAAACAAGTACTTTCAGCAAACGTACAAGCACGCATCACAGGTAGCACTGACCATGAAACATACATCTCAGAGTCACACTGAGTTGGTTTAAAAGCCCATAAGGTAAACCTCCACACAATCTGATATCTTAGTCATGGGTGACTTCATAGTGAGATACACTGATGCACCAGCCACCAGGCTGTGCATAGAGAGGGTCACGGTCAACTGCCTATTGGGTTCCATGCTTCACCACATCATGCAAGCACTCGTGTCCTTGCACCACAAGTACACATATGACACAGTCATAGTACACATGGGTGTGCATGACTTGAAACATACCTTCCTGGAGTATATGAAGACAGCTCAAAAAACACGTGCCAAAGGCTGCTATGAACCTAGCCTTGAGCAGCATTCTGCCATCACCAAGAAGGATGGTGCAATATAAACAAAAGATTGATTTCAGCAATTGTCTTAGCTTCTGGTGTCATTCAGAGTAGATACAAGGGGAGATAAAATCATGGACATGATTTATACCAATATGAAGCAGCTTTACTCCCCAACAATTGTAACCTCCTTACTGGTCATATCAGAGCACAAGTCAATCACATTCATCATTAAGAATAAAACCTGAAGCATCTTCAAATACCTTTTATTCAGAGGTAATGCAAAGGATACACCACGACACAAAGCACAAAATAAGTGTTCCAACTATGAAAACCACACTGTAGCCAAAAAAGACAGGTTTATTCGATTCTCTAGCACCTCGGCTATGTTGGAAAAGTGTTATGTGATGAATTTAATTCAAACTGCCCTTTTAAATTTTTTTTAAGATGAATGATGCAATTATAATTGCTTAATTATTTAATTAGTGTGATTTAGAACTGTCGGATGTATATATAGGTGAATGTATTCTGTGTATGGTTGTACTCCTTGAAGGCTGTTTCATAGCCGAGGCGCTAGAGAATCGAATAAACCTGTTTTTTTTTTTGCTACAGTGTGGTTATGTAAAGGATAACCTACAATTTATTTTATTTATTTTACATTTGTTGACTGGGAAAGTCCAACTGGACACATGTCTGCTTTCAGCGGAAGCCCGGGGAGAAAAGCTCCAACATACAATATGAAAACAGTTTAAACATAATAATTAGAAGTGCAAAGATACTTGTTATACAGTCAATAGTATGAGGCCTAAGAACATCTAAGAATTTACAAAATTATATTCAACAAGAACTATAGGACATTAATACAGATAAACTTTGTATACAGTCTAAACACTGATAGCAGATGAGATTTGGAGAAGAAATGGGTGGAGGTAAGAACTGTAGATTGTATATAAACAGCTATATCTTAATAGAGTAGGCCTTTCCAAATAGAGGTTAGATATGGAGCTTATTGGGAAAGAGGAAAGGGTGAAATGAGGAGGATATTGTTCACCCAGGTGCAGAACAGGGACATAACCAGTTTACATTGAAGTGGCCTTTTATAATTTTCTTGAAGGAGGATTGAGAGTTTTCCAACATAATGCTGGGAGGAAGAGAGTTCCAAATCCTAGCAATACAGTTGGAATAGAGTGAGTCACCTGCTAAGTTATTAGATTTGGTGACTTTGACTTGGAATTTAACACTAGAGTGGAGATTTCTTGAATTGCAGTGAGGTTGGAGCAGGTTTGTGAGTGCTGGTATTTTGTCTGGGCTATGAAAGAGTTTATGGGTAAGTATTAGTTGATTATAGGTCAGGAGGTGGGAAAATTCTAACCATCCTAGAGATTTGAGGTTTTTGCAGTGATGGGTATTGTGTATAGACCCTGTTGCAAATTTTGCTGTTTGATGGTAACATGTAGACAGCTTGTGTAACTCAGTTTTGGAGATGTTGGTTAGAATAGGAGAGGCTTATGTAAGTGTGGAGAGAAGGTGGGCAAGTACTATTGCAAGTCTAGCTGAGGGGGTAAGGAAGGGTTTATGCCTATAAAGGCTGCCTAGTTTTTTGTGAGTGTTTTTAATGGTTTGGTTAATATGGATATCAAATTTCTAATTATTGTCAATGGTAACTCCCAATAGTTTTGTATTTGAGACAGGAGTAATAATGGTCCCGTTCCTGGGGACTATCCTAAAGGAATTTGCTAAAATGGCAGTACGGGATGAAGTGAATACTAGTAGTTTTGTTCTCTTAGGATTGGGGAGTAATTTATGGTTGACAAGCCAGGATTCCACAGAATAAAAAGCTTTTTGGGTGACTGAAAGCAGTTGATTCATAGAGTCTGCTGTACAGAGTAGTATGGAGTCATCTGCATATTGAATTATTGAAGCATCATTGGTGGAGGTGTGGTGGGTCTTGGTAAATATGGAAAACAATAGGTGATCCAATATGGACCCTTGTGGAACACCAAGGGAGACAGGTAGCAATGATGACAGTTTGTTATCCCAATGTACTGCCTGTTTCCTACCCATAAGGTAATTTTGGAACCAGGTAATAGTCTTCAAATCACAGCCGTGATTACTGAGGAAATGTATGATCTTTTCATGGTTGATCATATCAAAGGCCTTTGACAAATTCAAAAATACTCCAGATGTCAGTTTGCCAGTATTTCTGTTGTGGTTCACCATGTTAGTAAAAGTTGATAAGGCAGTACTGGTATTGTGGGCAGGACGGAAACCATGCTGGGTGTGGGAAAGGAGTTTGTGTTTTAATAAATATCCCATAAGTTGATGGTGGATACATCTTTCTAGGATTTTTGCTAAGGGGACAGTATGGCAATGGGACGATAGTTAGACATTTCTGTAGAATTACTACCTTTATGTAGGGGAATAATGTAGGCTGTTTTCCAGATTGAAGGAATGATGGCTTTGGCAACAGACTGATTAATGAGGATGGAAACAGGTATAGCTATTTCTTCTGCTGCTATTTGTAAGTATTCAGCAGGTAGAGAGTCAGCGGCTAGAGTAGTGGGTTTTAATTTAGTGGGGAGTTTTTTAATATAGTTGTTGGGGGTTTGGGTTGAGATAGAATGTAGTATTTGGTGGGCTAATGTTTTGAATTTTATTAGTTGGGGTATTATCTTGTTGGGGGACCATTCCTTCAATTGATTCGGTAAAGAATTTATTGAAAGATTCGGTAACATTTGTGACAGGGGTATTGATATTTGGAGAACTGGTGCTTGCTTTGCCAGGATGCAGTATCTTATTTATACCAGCCCAAAATTTCCAGGAATTGTTCTCATGATTGTTTTGTAGGTTGAGGAAATAGTCCTTCTCATCTTTTAGTACTGCCTTTTTTGTGCTGTTGTGTAGTTACTGGTATTTTTGTTGAGCTGTTGGTTAGTTGTCTTGCAAATTGTCCATGCTTTATTCCTTTGTGAGATTTTTATCTTTGTATCTTTGGTTAGACATGGTGCTATTTTTGTTTTGGGTTTTACTTTAGTTATTATAACTGGGGCATGTGTGTTTAGGATTGTCAAGAAATTAGTGTTAAAATGATTAACTGCTTCATCTAGAGGTAATTGATAGAGGGTAGACCAGTTAAGTTGTTTAAGTTCTTGCTTGAATCTAAGGAGATTAAAGTTTTTGTTGTACCTAATAGTTTGGAATATGGGATTGGAGTTGTGGTGTGATTTATATTTGAGAAGAAAAGTGGGCTGGTGGTCACTGAGAGAGTCTGGTAGTATACCAGCATAGTAGGAGGGTGGGGGTTATTAAGTAGTATCCAATCTAAAAGACTCTATTACTGTTTCTATCAATCCTGGAAGGCTGCTGAATAATTTGGCTGTATCCAAACAGGTTGATAAAGTTACCGGATTAGGAGAGGAGCAGTTGAGCCAATCAATGTTAATGTCACCGAGAACAATGGTTCCGTGGGTTGAGTTTTCAGTTTGCCAGTGAAGGAAATATTCTACAGATTACTCCCTGGTGGGATGTAACCACTTCTTAGCTGCATATATTTTTGTTATTTATTTGTAGTTTGATAAATAGGAATTCGGCATTTTTAATAGCTGGGACTTTAAGTTCTACTTTAGATATTAATAGGCTATTTTAAACAATATTGCCACACCACCGCCCTTTTTGTCTGGTCTGTCTTGCCAAATTAAGTTGTTAAATTAAGTTACAAAAACTGAATGATGACCTGGCTAATTTCAAAACTTCCTTCCATCTTGATGGACCCCCCCCCACACACACACACACACACACACACACACACATAACTGCTTCTTTGGAATACTTCACTGCCAAATTCTACATGCATGTTAGCAGCTGTATAGATGTATCTAACCATAACAGAAATAACCAAATGCCAAATACAAAATAAACCCCTCTGGCAGAAACCAAATATAAACAGGCAGTATAATGAGTGAAGAAATTCATTACATGCAAAAATAAATTTAACTCTCTAAATGCCAAAAACAGTCTTTGTAAACTAAACAGGGAACTACAGACCCTGATCAAACCAAACAAAGCCACATATGAGGTAAAAATAGCCACCTAAGTGTTAGAAATATCAGAAAGATTGCCCAGCACTGTACAGAGCTAATAGTAAGTGATGTCACATATTTGGATCCAGACAACACAGCTAATCTACTACAGAACAATTTTAGCTCCGATCTAACCCCCCCCCAGTATTCTCAGATCACATACCCAAACCTGCACCCCTCAAACCTCACAAAAACAAGTTCTCAGAGGCTGTATATGGCCAAGACCACCATGTCTATGGGGTAATATAGCATACTTGACTGCCTACTGGTCAGTCTGAAACATGAGTTGTCTGATTCCCTACAGGAGTTGGTCTGTATCAGCCTAAAAAAAAACTTCATGCTGGATGAATGCCGGACAGTAGCAGTTATTTACCTGCACAGATTTGGGACTTCAGTGGAATAAGATAATTATCTCATCTGTAAGGTTATGGAAAGGATGATTATGGAATTAATAAATAAGGATATAGACAACCTATAGACTCGAGTCAACCCATTTCAGATCTTTCAAGAGAAGATCCTGCCTTCATAACTTGGTTGAAGCAATGGATGAGGGCAAAACAGTGCACATTACATATCCAGACATCATAAAGGTGTTTGACACTATCCCACAACAGTTAAACTATCCCTGCTAAATGCCAATCCCTCGGTAACTCATTGGATAGTGAATTGGTTCTCAAATAGAACCCAAGATGTGAGGGTGAGTGACTTTACCTCATCCGAGAGGCTTGTCAGTAGCAGTGTACCCCAGGGTTCAGTCAACATTTTGGCATTTACAGCTTGGAGGTCAAAGTTAATGTTAAAGTTTGCAGATGGCTGCAAACTTGGTGCCATCATAAACTCCTCAGAGGACACCAAGATCCTCCAAGAGGGACAGTCCTGAGCAAATAGCTAGTGTCAAAACTGTGGACTTCAATGAAATGTCAAGAAGTGTATAATCATATCCTTCAGGAAGCATGACTCCTCATGTAACTATCACATTGACAACAAACACCTGAAACTGATCCCGTAGTCAGAGATATGAGAACCTCTGTTGACAACGAACTGTGCTTTGATCACAATTAATCCACTGATGTAAGAAGGTTCTTTTTCATCACACAGCTTGTACTTAAAGGTATTGTCCATGTCCAGGGGATGTAATTGTTCCACACTACTCAGCACTCGTTAGGCCAGTCACTGAGTATAATGCTGCTTTCTTTGTGTACCTGTACAAACACTTGTCACAACTGGAATGAACACAATACTTTCTCACTTAAAAAAAATATATAAATATAAATATATATCAAAGGCCTAAATCATAAAAACTATGATGACCATCTAAAATTCATATCCCACTTCTCAGTATCATACAGGTTGCTGAGAGGTGACCTCTGCTTCATGTACAGAACTTCAACAGACCCTGTTCTTTCAGACTTATTACTCATTTACAAGTCCAGTGGTATCACAAACTCCCACTCAAGGGAACTCTATCTCTTCTACAAAATAAATAGAACCTGTTGGAAGTTAGGTATGTATCAGGACAATACCACATCTATGGACCAGTCTTCGACTCCAAATATAACAAGTAGTTCTCTTCATCTATTCAAATCTATTTGGTTGAGTGGATGGGCAACCTGAAATTATCCCCAGGTTTTGCACCCCACCCCTCACTGATATGGGAAATAATGTAAATGTCCCAACATATCCATTATCAGCCTGTCTCTGGATTATTTGGATAAAAATATAAGGACTAAAAACTACAATGTGACGGTAAGGCTAGGCATCTTAAGATCCACACACATCAATAACCTAGTAAACACCTACACACTTTCACCTGATCCACCATCAGTAAATAATTCAAATTGATCACTAAGATATAAAGTAAAATCTAGAAGATATGTCCAGCACCTAGATCTAGTTGGTCACACAGCTTGTCCTTATTTCCTTACTTTTTTTCTCTCTCCCAAACAAAATCTGATTAATGTACTGCAGCTAATCCACTAGTTTACCTCAATCAGTAGAGAAATTTCTGAAGTAATGCAAAGCCATAGGTAGGATCATAATATTTTCTACTGAGCATGTCACATTAAATGATCATTTCATCTTTAGTCAACAGCTCTTATGAATACCTTAACACAGGAGCAATCCATAATTATTCCTAACTAAACTCTCCAAGTAGGGCTTAATTATAAATCCTAAATATTTCTGTGAATGGCCTCTTTGACAGAATTGGATTGCCGTCCTCCATTAGATTCATGTTCATTTTTAAATAAATTGATCTTTCTTGTGGATGTTGAGTCTTGGTACAGTGTCAAGCACATACAGACTTCCTCCACATCCAGGATGTAACCTGCTGGGTTCCTGACCACAAAAGCACAGTCGTCCATTAATAATTCTGCATGTGACAGCTTGGGTGAAGTTATCCGGTCTTAAATCATCAATGACACTCATTATGATTCTATTGTATGAATAAATAGAGATAGTAACACTGGGCACCCTTGTGTGATATTGCTGCTAAAAGAAAAATACAGACTCACTAACTGATTAATTACCACCAGAACTATCATATCTTTGTAAAATACCAATATCCATCTCCTAAAATATGTACAGATTTTACATATGTAGGAGTATAAACTAGAAATTCCACTTCAGGAAATCAAATGCCTTGTTCATGTCCAGGAGCACAGTTGCTGCTGGAGCAGAGATGGTGCCTATTAATCACTGGGTCCCTTCTATACTCTACTTACAATGAAGAGAGAAGTTTAGGCAACACAGATGCCTGCCTGCTAGGGCCTTCATTACAGGTTTGCAATATGTGTAAATAAGGGATCAAGCCTGAAGTTCTGGGGTTCATCTCTTGCTTTCCATGGCTTGGATATCAAAGAAATTAAGGCTTCCATACAGAATTGTAGGTGATTACTAACCTCACATCCATTGTCCAACTTCACTATATAAAAGTCATCAGCAGCTTATAGCAGCATAACTCCTTCCGTATGATTCACAGCTCCACTTTCAACAGTTCATTTTGTGAGATTTAAGGGAAGATGTCAAGAAAATTCCTAAGAGACTTGGTAGACCTCAGTACCCAGACAAAACTTGAGTTTTGTAATAATTCAGGAATTCCTTTGAAATGGTTCTCAAGTTACAGGAGTGCACAATCACTATCCCCAATTTTCACTGAGGAAATAAGCATCCCTGACTACCTACAACTTTTCAACCCTTTCCAGATACAAGTACAGTGATCTAGCCTTAACTAGCTCTTAAATGGATGTAATTAAGCCCTTAATTTATGACTGCAGTTCCTGCTCATAATGTCAAGGCATATATTAGTCATGATATTGTTAGGGTCTTCTTGCAGACAATTGGCCCCAATTCCAAGACCAGATTCCTTTTAGTTATATTTATTGTCATGTTAAACTTTTTAGCTGCAGTGTTGATTGTGGGCCAGTGCATAAATTTTGCACGTAAAGGCTGAAAAACCTGCCCCCATTTGGAAGACTGACCCCTTGGGCTGAAGCTGGTTGGACTGGGATTAGTTTAGTGTTACAGAATACAATACATCTCTGTGACAGTCATAGAAACTCATGGATCTCCCCTTCAGTGTTGTATTGAAAATTGCTGCCTTGACAGAGAAGGCAAGTATGTCTGAACAGTACAGAGAACATCTGATACCCTGCTTACCTTGTCTGCTGTGTTAAGCCATACTGTAGTCTTCCACCTGCAAGTAGGACATGAAGAGAGAAGTATTAAATGGATGACTTTTCCACCCAATAGAAGGACCTAGCTGTGCATATGATTCATTCTTTTATACTTCATCATCTGTTATTTCTGGAAAATATCTGTTTGGAGAATTACAAACATATTTCAATACCACATTAGTAACCAGAGGAGCGTGGATACATTTTTTGGCATTAGGTGGAGATGCTTGTATTCTTGCCTGCTTTCTCCTTCCCAGTCTGGAAGAACTGCCCTGAGCACAGAGCATAGCTCAAAGGAAAGATGTTCTTTCTGGAAGGCATACTGTGGTGGTTAAAACTGTAACTGCAGCTCAAAAAAAATCTACTCTTGCAGTTTACAGTTTCAGACAGAAACACTTTTCCTTTTGAATTGAGGAACTAAGGAACCTGGTTAGGATTCACTTTTAGATTTTTGTTTGGAACATCTAATCTGTTTAACACATTTTTGATTTATTTGAGTTATTCCATTAAGGTAGATGCATTGGCCTTATAAAACCCTTTATGATCTGGATAAGATGGATTCTAGGGGCCTACCCAAAATACACAAGAACGCTACAGATCCACCATTACGTCCAATAGTTTCTAGTCGAGGCTGGCTCACAGAGCCCCTCTCGATATATCTTGACAAGATATTGAAACCCATTGTCTTAGAAGTTAAGCACATTCTGAAAGATACCACTAACTTCTTGGAGAATCTAGCAGATTTTGATCAATCTTTTTCTCCTTATGACAAGTGTATACTAGTAACCTTAGATGTTAAATCTTTGTTTACTTCAATTCCTAATGACATTGGCTTGGAGTACATTAGAGCTATTCTTACACATAACAAACTCACACCTCTTATGGTGGACAGATGTGTGTCTTTGCTTGAGATCATTCTCAAGAATAATGTATTATGTTATGGGAATACCTACCATCTACAAGTCAAAGGTGTAGCGATGGCACTCCTTGTGCCAACGCTTACTTAATTTAGTCTTGGCACATTGGGAACAGTTGTTTGTGTTTAACGAAAATTCTGAATTTGTCAAGTCATTGATATTCTACAACAGGTTTGTAGATGATGTGTTCTTTCTTTGGGGAGGAACAGTTGAGCACCTTTTTGATTTCATCAGCTATCTCAATGCCACAACTGATTTCTTGAGTTTTGACTATACTTACTCCAGTGACCGCATTGACTTCCTAGATGTGAGTGTCTCTAGGAACAATTATGGTTTTGAAACTGAACTTTTCAGGAAGAGTTGCTGGAGGAACAACTTACTACATAGAGAAAGCATGCATCCCCAACACATCTACAAAAATATTGTTAAGAATCAAGCCTTGAGGGCTTCCAAACTGACTTCTACACAGATAGCATACCAACAACAGAAAACAGATTTAGCCAACCAATTTATATCTAGGGGCTACAACAAGAACTCTGTACATGAAGCCATCTCTGAGTGTGACACTAAGAGAGGCAATGATGCCGCACCCATCATCAAAAGACACAAATCCCAGTGTTCAAATTTCACACGAACACCCAGGCGAATCCCAATAGGATTCTAATTCCCTACACTAACAAGAACAAACACATTTTGAAGATTTTCAATAAACATTGGAATCTTCTTATGATAGATGATGATATCAGGTCCTTAGTTGATAGCACACCTCGAGTAGCCTATAGAAACATGCTTTCGTTAAATAGGCTACTTTGTTATGATAAACCTCATGTCACTGAGCGCATTACGGCACAATGTGGTACTTTTGCTTGCTCATCTTGCAACCAGTGCAAATATGTTGCCAATACTAATAACTACACACATCCTGAAACACACAGGAACTACATGTTTAAGCACCATGCGAGCTGTAGGTCTATCAACTTGGTTTACTTAGCTGAGTGCCAAGTATGCAGGAAGTTCTATGTGGGCATGACAACCAGATCCCTAAGAGAACGTATCAGAGAGCATATCTATGCCATATCCAAGCGTAACATTCTGAACGCCTAGCTAAAAACACTGTGGAGTTAGGTGACGATCACACATTCAAATTGGAGGTTCTTGAATTGGTGCATACTGACGGGAGATTAGGTAACATAAGGAACAGAATTGAAGAAAGGGAAGGCAAGTGGATTGTCAAATTACAAGCCCATAAGTTTGGGCTTAATGAGAGGCTCACTCTTAAGCCTTTCTTAGCTTCAAGGCCACTGAAGCATTAATGTCTACACATACATTTATGTAAAATATATTCTCTGCTCTAGACAATGTTTTAACTCAGAATGCATTTTATATTTTATATTTTATATTTTATGTTTGTATGTCTGTTTCTTTAAATTTTAACTTCCAATTACTAATGACATCATAACAATTAATGCTTTATAAGAGGAAAGTTTCAGCATTTTCTTTATGTCTGAAGAAGCGTTGGGTAACAACGCAAAAGCGCTTACAACTTGCTATCTCCTGCAGTTTTATCTTTTGTAATAAACGAGGATTTTAAATACAAAGAAGACCTTTTGGATTTACTTGTTATTTTACTTTTGACTTCAGCTCATGGTGCACTCATTGCCTTTTTTTCCTGCTGATTTGTTGTTTCTGAGGAGAGTGCTTTACCTGGCAGTGTGTTTCCTTTTTGTTTTATATTTATTGTCATGTTAAACTTTTTAGCTGCAGTGTTGATTGTGGGCCAGTGCATAAATTTTGCACGTAAAGGCTGAAAAACCTGCCCCCATTTGGAAGACTGACCCCTTGGGCTGAAGCTGGTTGGACTGGGATTAGTTTAGTGTTACAGAATACAATACATCTCTGTGACAGTCATAGAAACTCATGGATCTCCCCTTCAGTGTTGTATTGAAAATTGCTGCCTTGACAGAGAAGGCAAGTATGTCTGAACAGTACAGAGAACATCTGATACCCTGCTTACCTTGTCTGCTGTGTTAAGCCATACTGTAGTCTTCCACCTGCAAGTAGGACATGAAGAGAGAAGTATTAAATGGATGACTTTTCCACCCAATAGAAGGACCTAGCTGTGCATATGATTCATTCTTTTATACTTCATCATCTGTTATTTTTGGAAAATATCTGTTTGGAGAATTACAAACATATTTCAATACCACATTAGTAACCAGAGCAGCGTGGATACATTTTTTGGCATTAGGTGGAGATGCTTGTGTTCTTGCCTGCTTTCTCCTTCCCAGTCTGGAAGAACTGCCCTGAGCTCAGAGCATAGCTCAAAGGAAAGATGTTCTTTCTGGAAGGCATACTGTGGTGGTTAAAACTGTAACTGCAGCTCAAAAAAATCTACTCTTGCAGTTTACAGTTTCAGACAGAAACACTTTTCCTTTTGAATTGAGGAACTAAGGAACCTGGTTAGGATTCACTTTTAGATTTTTGTTTGGAACATCTAATCTGTTTAACACATTTTTGATTTATTTGAGTTATTCCATTAAGGTAGATGCATTGGCCTTATAAAACCCTTTATGATCCGGATAAGATGGATTTTAATTTGTCATAGGCTGACTATGAAACTTGTAACAGGGATCTACCACCCAACATCCCAGTCAAGAATTCATTCTTTCCTTGTCATCTAATCTTATGACTGAATTGAGGAACTAAGGAACCTGGTTAGGATTCGCTTTTAGATTTTTGTTTGGAACATCTAATCTGTTTAACACATTTTTGATTTATTTGAGTTATTCCATTAAGGTAGATGCATTGGCCTTATAAAACCCTTTATGATCCGGATAAGATGGATTTTAATTTGTCATAGGCTGACTATGAAACTTGTAACAGGGATCTACCACCCAACATCCCAGTCAAGAATTCATTCTTTCCTTGTCATCTAATCTTATGACTGAGAGATTTTTATTTTCTCTTGAGCCTGCTTCTACTCCAGCCATTTGTTTATTGAAAGATCTTTCTGATAGCTATTATGTCTTTTACGAACATTTTAGAGCTCCAGATTCATCTGTTTAAGGGGCCTTATTTCAGTTATTTGAAAATATATATTTGTGGCCACTGCAGTATAACATTGAGTGGTAAATAACTTCTGTCATGTTTTGTTTTTATGTTTTGGTTATAAGTTCATGTTAGCACTTTCCATATACATATTTTTTGTATTTTTATAAATAAATATAAATATATATATATATATATATATATATATATATATATATATATATATATATTTGCTGCCAACATTTATCATATTTGAGAATATTTTTTGCAAAATAATTAATATTGTTCTTAGGCTATTAGGGCCACAAAATTATTTTTGTTTATTACAGCTATCTAGTATTGCACTTTTTTTCTTCACCAAATTTTTGAGTTAAGCTGACTGTTTATTATACAGAAGTACTAAGGCTATTTTTTAGGTAATGTAATGACCTTAACAGTGTTATGTTGATGTCCTTAGTTTATGATGTCATCAATATGAGGCAGCTACCTTAAAAATATAAGATGTTCAAAATTTTGTTCAGATGTTACTGATGAAGATACTGTCAGCATCAAAACTGATTTAATGACCTTGTTCCTGTATTATGGAATGGAATAATAAAGGATTTGCATCACCTTACTTCCAGTTTGTTTTTGCCTGAATGTGTTGAGCTGTTTGTTGTTTACATGATTGTTCTAGGCTCTTTCACATTTTCTGGTTTGCTTCTTAGGCTGTGCAACCTTTTGTGTGTGTGTGTGTGTGTGTGTGTGTGTGTGTGTGTGTGTGTGTGTGTGTGTGTGTGTGTGTGTGTGTGTGTGTGTGTCTGTGTGTGTGTCTGTGTGTGTGTGTGTGTGTGTGGATCAATTATCAAATCATGCCTTTTGCCTGACATTTGAGAAGAGAAGTGATTTGTTGCATCATGATGCTGATGTGTGCTGGCAGGCTTCCTGTTGGTGTATTGGTACTTGTCACACTGAGTGCTGACACACTGATAAAAAGGCCAAAAATTCAGAAGATGAGGGAATATTGAAAATTGCTTTTCTAAACTTTTTCGGGGGGGGGGGTAACCCTTACACCTCCCAAAATTATATATGCCAGCTCTGTGATTGCCATACCACAGAGAAAAGAGAATGTTCTGAGAAATGGACATTTTGAACTTGGTACAGCACAGTCGTCCATTAATAATTCTGCATGTGACAGCTTGGGTGAAGTTATCCAGTCTTAAGTCATCAATGATACTCATTATGATTCTATTGTATGAATAAATAGAGATAGTAACACTGGGCACCCTTGTGTGATATTGCTGCTAAAAGAAAAATACAGACTCACTAACTGATTAATTACCACCAGAACTATCATATCTTTGTAAAATACCAATATCCATCTCCTAAAATATGTCCAGATTTTACATATGTAAGAGTATAAACTAGAAATTCCACTTCAGGAAATCAAATGCCTTGTTCATGTCCAGGAGCACAGTTGCTGCTGGAGCAGAGATGGTGCCTATTAATCACTGGGTCCCTTCTATACTCTACTTACAATGAAGAGAGAAGTTTAGGCAACACAGATGCCTGCCTGCTAGGGCCTTCATTACAGGTTTGAAATATGTGTAAATAAGGGGACAAGCCTGAAGTTCTGGGGTTCATCTCTTGCTTTCCATGGCTTGGATATCAAAGAAGTTAAGGCTTCCATACAGAATTGTAGGTGATTACTAACCTCACATCCATTGTCCACCTTCACTATATAAAAGTCATCAGCAGCTTATAGCAGCATAACTCCTTCCGTATGATTCACAGCTCCACTTTCAACAGTTCATTTTGTGAGATTTAAGGGAAGATGTCAAGAAAATTCCTAAGAGACTTGGTAGACCTCAGTACCCAGACAAAACTTGAGTTTTGTAATAATTCAGGAATTCCTTTGAAATGGTTCTCAAGTTACAGGAGTGCACAATCGCTATCCCCAATTTTCACTGTGGAAATAAGCATCCTTGACTACCTGCATTTCAGGCTTTAGGCCAACACCTTTTCAACCCTTTCAAGATACAAGTACAGTGATCTAGCCTTAACTAGCTCTTAAATAGATGTAATTAAGCCCTTAATTTATGACTGCAGTTCCTGCTCATAATGTCAAGGCATATATTAGTCATGATATTGTTAGGGTCTTCTTGCAGACAATTGGCCCCAATTCCAAGACCAGATTCCCTTTTGTTATATTTATTGTCATGTTAAACTTTTTAGCTGCAGTGTTGATTGTGGGCCAGTGCATAAATTTTGCACATAAAGGCTGAAAAACCTGCCCCCATTTGGAAGACTGACCGCTTGGGCTGAAGCTGGTTGGACTGGGATTAGTTTAGTGTTACAGAATACAATACATCTCTGTGACAGTCATAGAAACTCATGGATCTCCCCTTCAGTGTTGTATTGAAAATTGCTGCCTTGACAGAGAAGGCAAGTATGTCTGAACAGTACAGAGAACATCTGATACCCTGCTTACCTTGTCTGCTGTGTTAAGCCATACTGTAGTCTTCCACCTGCAAGTAGGACATGAAGAGAGAAGTATTAAATGGATGACTTTTCCACCCAATAGAAGGATCTAGCTGTGCATATGATTCATTCTTTTATACTTCATCTGTTATTTTTGGAAAATATCTGTTTGGAGAATTACAAACATATTTCAATACCACATTAGTAACCAGAGGAGCGTGGATACATTTTTTGGCATTAGGTGGAGATGCTTGTGTTCTTGCCTGCTTTCTCCGTCCCAATCTGGAAGAACTGCCCTGAGCTCAGAGCATAGATCAAAGGAAATATGTTCTTTCTGGAAGGCATACTGTGGTGGTTAAAACTGTAACTGCAGCTCAAAAAAATCTACTCTTGCAGTTTACAGTTTCAGACAGAAACACTTTTCCTTTTGAATTGAGGAACTAAGGAACCTGGTTAGGATTCACTTTTAGATTTTTGTTTGGAACATCTAATCTGTTTAACACATTTTTGATTTATTTGAGTTATTCCATTAAGGTAGATGCATTGGCCTTATAAAACCCTTTATGATCTGGATAAGATGGATTTTAATCTGTCATAGGCTGACTATGAAACTTGTAACAGGGATCTACCACCCAACATCCCAGTCAAGAATTCATTCTTTCCTTGTCATCTAATCTTATGACTGAGAGATTTTTCCTTTCTCTTGAGCCTGCTTCTACTCCAGCCATTTGTTTATTGAAAGATCTTTCTGATAGCTATTATGTCTTTTACGAACATTTTAGAGCTCCAGATTCATCTGTTTAAGGGGCCTTATTTCAGTTATTTGAAAATATATATTTGTGGCCACTGCAGTATAACATTGAGTGGTAAATAACTTCTGCCATGTTTTGTTTTTATGTTTTGGTTATAAGTTCATGTTAGCACTTTCCATATACATATTTTTTTGTATTTATATATATATATATATATATATATATATATATATATATATATATATATATATATATTTGCTGCCAAAATTTATCATATTTGAGAATATTTTCATGCAAAATAATTAATATTGTTCTTAGGCTATTAGGGCCACAAAATTATTTTTGTTTATTACAGCTATCTAGTATTGCACTTTTTTTCTTCACCAAATTTTTGAGTTAAGCTGACTGTTCATTATACAGAAGTATTAAGGCTATTTTTTAGGTAATGTAATGACCTTAACAGTGTTATGTTGATGTCCTTAGTTTATGATGTCATCAATATGAGGCAGCTACCTTAAAAATATAAGATGTTCAAAATTTTGTTCAGATGTTACTGATGAAGATACTGTCAGCATCAAAACTGATTTAATGACCTTGTTCCTGTATTATGGAATGGAATAATAAAGGATTTGCATCACTTTACTTCCAGTTTGTTTTTACCTGAATGTGTTGAGCTGTTTGTTGTTTACATAATTGTTCTAGGCTCTTTCACATTTTCTGGTTTGCTTCTTAGGCTGTACAACCTTTTGTGTGTATGTGTGTGTGTGTGTGTGTGTGTGTGTGTGTGTGTGTGTGTGTGTGTGTGTGTGTGTGTGTGGATCAATTATCAAATCATGCCTTTTGCCTGACATTTGAGAAGAGAAGTGGTTTGTTGCATCATGATGCTGATGTGTGCTGGCAGGCTTCCTGTTGGTGTATTGGTACTTGTTACACTGAGTGCTGACACACTGATAAAAAGGCCAAAAATTCAGAAGATGAGGGAATATTGAAAATTGCTTTTCTAAACTTTTTCGGGGGGGGGTAACCCTTACACCTCCCAAAATTATATATGCCAGCTCTGTGATTGCCATACCACAGAGAAAAGAGAATGTTCTGAGAAATGGACATTTTGAACTTGGTACAGATCAATCGATTTTTCACCCATTCAGTCTCAGTATTTCTGGACTCACACATGTCACTCCCAACATCTCAAATGGTTCCCATGATGGCTGCTTAAGTTGTACCTCGTACAAGTGAAAATCAAGATGACTCTGGTTATCTTGATACCTTTATGATGGAAAATGAAATCAGTATGAAAATAAACTCCTTGTATTTACTGCTGCCTCTTGTACTTCATAATGTGTCTGCAGAATCTTAGTTTCATTGTATACGTTCATGGAACAGTGCAGATTGGTTCAGCCATTTCACAGCAGATTTTTTTTTTTTTGTGGGGGTAGCTGCATTTCTGGCCATCTTCTCTTGAGCATTTCTTGGCTTTTACCTCTTTGTTGCCTTCTGAGGCTTCTTACTGACTATTTTGGAATCGGTATCAGTTATTGGGCCTAGAAATCATCTCAAAGTAAGACAGTATTTATATGGAAAATTCATCATATCTGCAGATCTTTAAGATAAAGCCCATGTCTGTTGGCCTAGAGTTATAATTTAGCTGTCTAGGTACCTTTAAATTACTGTTCTGATACAGATCTGCCATGACTGCAATCTGGCTTACCTGAGTTCTTTTAGAAACTTTGGAACCATCTGGAGATGGTTCAGGTCAAACCGAGGAATGAATGAGCTTTGCCCACTCAGCTTTCTTTCTGGGATGAAGCAGAGCGCTTGTTCAGGTAAACATGGTACATAGATTTATCAGACAGACAGAAATGTGCATGAGTGTCTGTTCAGTGGAGATGGACTATATGGAGGATTCCAGTACTTATGGAAGTGAACATCAGACCAGTACCACTCCCAGTGCATACCCTCCACATGAATGCCATGTGGATATGTTCATGGAGTTGTGTCTTAATAATCTATGTAAAGGTTATACCCAGATGCATGTACAACAGTGGTGTTACTGAGTTCCACAGAGTTTTGCAGCCCCAGACCCTAGTGGAAAAGAAACACCAACCAATCTGGATGACTGTAAATAGCCTAAGAGGTGTAGGGACTCTGTAGAGAGTCACCATGCCAGTGAAGATAAATCCAAACCACTATCTGCGGTACCAGTTCACAAGTTAAAAAACTGAGTATTAAGAAGGACTTCTTTAGAAATTTGCCCCTCTTAAGCTTTCTCCAGCATCCTTCAGCTGCAAATATTCCTTTTGTACCATATGGCAATGCATGTATTTAGAAAGTATGGGACTTAAAAAGAAGTCTGCCACAGAAAGGCTTCTGAAAATGGTTCATTTAGAGGACCTGGTTAGATTTGAAAAGAACTAAAACTTGTAATGCTCAGCTTACATCTTATCTCAGGAAAAGGGGTTTTACAAGCATGGGTTCTGTCCCTCACAAATATATATACTGATGTTTTTACTTGATGCTGATCCACACTAAAAGGAGATCTCTACATAACAACTGCATTTGATAATGCACAGACATTTCAGATGCTATCATATCACTCTATATCTGTTATTTTTATAAGAAATTCTCCCTACCTGTCCAGCCAGTAGAGTACAGCTCTCTGTGTACCCCCTTTAGTGTGCTGCTTCACTTTAACAAACACTTGCACATCAGCTATCCTGTCATGTAACTTTATAACTGGAACCCTCAGTAATAAAGGTGATTTGGGTTTGGGAAGTTGTTGACAGAGTTCAGATCAAAGTTTGTGACTCTGATTAGTCAGTGTTCTTCACAGTATCCATGCAAGAGATGCGTATTCGACCTCCTTTTTCATCATTTGTTAACATCACAGAAAACATCACATTAACAACTTGATGCCATCATCTATCTCTTCACTTGGAAGAGGTTCAGGTGTTATCTTACTTTCATTTACCTCTAGCCTCCGCTAAGATTTAGAATCTGGTTTTGTGTTTTCCATTTGTTTTTCTTATGTGTAGTAAAGCTGTCATTAGATGTCTAGTCATTCCTTTCCATGCTGACCATCCAGTGATCTAAACACAATCTTGATAGGACTTTTAGTGCCATGGAGTGTTCATTTACCTTTTTATTTCCATATTACATTCTTTGTGTGTTTGAACCACACAAGATATGCTGAATAACCACATATTGAACCACCTCATTAAGTTTCACCTGTGCTCAGGACAGGTCACAGCTCATGTTATATGATGCAGAGAAATACTTCATTGATTTTATTTTGTATTTTTGCTGTTTTTCTGTTCCCCAGCTGCCAACCAGTGCCTGATTTCTGACATTATATCCATATTTTCCTGTGAGGTAAGATAGCCACTAGGGGATTTATTTGTACCTTAACATTCCATACCTGCCTCCACAAGCTCTCAAGGAGTGACATGCAATGGTCATAACTTTTTCAGTGTCACTTATGCTGATGATGTAGCTCCTCACCAGGCCTGCCTCTCCTTTGTGAGAGGATAGATCTTGTGTGTGTTTGATCTCCACATGGGGTTCTGTGATGAGAGCTGCACCCTCAAGACTTAGTCCCTTGCCATTGTTCTGGGAGAGAGGAGCAGGCAACACCACCTCTTTTCTGTTGGTCTTTGCCAGGTTCCGCCAATGCCTGAACTGCTACTTGAGCCAAGGTCATCTGGTCACCTTCAAATCCAGAGGATTATGGCTTGATCATTCTCTGAGCTTCCATTTCCACACACACAGATTGAGAACAAAGATAAACGCCTTCATCTTTTGGGTCAAAATGATCTCCTGTTTTCTATCTCAGCCAGCCAGAACAACCACTGGAAAAAGAGCTCTTCTTTCTCATCTAGAATATGAGCCAGACATTTTCACATCCATCTCCATGAAAAGTAGCACTACACCCTACAGAATCTCAAACAGTATCTGACAAATCATTACAAACTCCCCCTTCTGTGAGCATCACTGTATCACCCTGGAAAAAGCAAAATGGCTACCCATAAAACAAAGAACTAACCTACTGCATAGGATCTCAACTCCACAAATTACTCTCACTCCACACATTTACTCCCCTTACGCTATATACTGTACATTTCATTCTGCTTGTTTCCTAGAAGGTACAGATACCATTTTTAAACTAAGCTGTTATTCTTCACATTTCTGCCTTTTTGTTTGTGAAGTGTATTCCAGGATAAGCCTGAAATTGGTCAGTACTGATTAGTGCAGTATCCCGATAAACAAATAAATAGTCTGTGATTGATTTATGTATGTTATGGAGCTAGGAGAAATACTTCATTATTACAACTGCTTGTGTTCTGTCCAGGGTGGAATTGGCAAATCACACTAATATTTCCTCATTTTATTGACAGAAATTTTTCTGTGTCATGAAGTGTATGGTCTCCAAAACCCTACCATCTCTTATTAATGTACTGTATCTAAAATTTACATCTCCTTTCTTTTCTACCACCATAACCTCATTTAAAGTTCTCTAAGCTGGGCACTTTTTTTTTTATTGCTCATTTATTATAACTCTACATAATTTAAAGAAGCATGCATTACAGTTTACAATGGATCACACATTAGATCAATTTTGAAAAAAAATGTGACTAGTGCAACATAATTATTTTTGCACAGTGTTAACAGTGGTTTTAAACATACTGCATATGTAATTCCTCTTTCAATGGTGTTTCCACTTTATTTCATCAGTTTTTATCAAGGTAAATAATTAAAAAACTGAGAACACTAAACATATTTACACACTTTAAGAACAGTAAACACAGAAACACAACAAAGGAGAAAAAAACAACAAAGAATGACACACAATCAGCTCAGAGTACTCGTCCATTAATAACCCATGTTTGGCTGGCATCAGGCAAACAACACCTTGATACTTTGGAATGCAGAAGTTTTATTCTCTATTCTTGTTACTCAATATTCTCACTTTGATGGTCCCCTGCTGCAACAGACTTTTATTACATATTACATTATTCCATATCCAAGATTGAGTTAAACTGTGCAGTAGTCATTGAATGGAAATGTTTCACTTATAAAATGATGGGACAACCTAATTAGAAGTCCATTGTGTCATGTAAGCCTTGGCTAATTTTGTTTAGGCTTTGTAAAAATTATTCCTTATACCACAACATTCATCTAAATGTAAATCCATGCCAAAAATATTTAATTTCTTTTTTCTGTCTTTTCCACTTTCTGGTTATTGCTTTTCAGCAGTTCACAATTTAGCTTTACCATTGTCTGTTCATTATATTTCAGTTCTAACAAATGTTAATGACTTAATTATTACTTCCTTAATTTTTTCCAGTAACCAATGAAACTCCTGTTTGCAAGTATCAATCTTCTGGCTGGGTAGAAATGTATATTCCCACATGCCTCAAGCATCTGTGCCATATAACCCCAGCATCCTGGATCAGAGGGAACCTCCTTTGCAACCTTACTAGAAAAGAGAAATGTGCGCAAGTACCTCTAAACAAGCATTGTAAATTTCCTAGATTTAGTTGCATATCTTGATATAAATTGCTTAGGCTGCCCTACCATTGAGTATTTGTCTTCAGGAATATCTTTGACCCAACTTTTTTTTTCATTTGTAGGTTCAGAGGTGTTTACTAGGGTAATGACCACAAGAGCCTTTTTAAGCCTAGCCATGCATCCCAAATTTCTGACAAGTTCTGGTACCCTTGATAACTCTAAGCAGGGGCTTGGCAGATAAGACATTTACAGTCAGGGCCCTGGGAGATGAACCATTTACAAGTTGCCTGTTTCCATTAGTGACATAGGTGCCAAACCAGGGATGAATTTCCTGTTCCCCATCCAATTGTCCGAGTTACACTTGAATAGGGTCAGGGAGGAAGTTTGCTTTACATGGATGGGAGCCTGTTCCAGAGACTGGGTAGTCTCTAGGATGCATATCTTTCTTTCCAGCTGGTCATACTTATATCACAGGCAAGGTTTAAGCCTTTAGAATGAGCAATTTTGGTGTTATTTTGTGGATTTGCAGGAGGTCCATCAGAGTGGAGTCTGACAATGACCTGTATGCCAGGTATTGATCTCCCCTCAACAGCCTGTAGGAAATAGAATATAGGGATAGGACACTTAAGCACTGTGTTGTTTTAGTGAGAAACCTCTGTGGATGTTTCTGTGCCTGGTTAGGTACATACCAAAGAGGGCATTGTACTCAATGATAAGTCTGATAAATGCTGAATACAGTGGAACAATGAGTTCCCTAGACCTAGATGCCATGCCTCTGTTTATAAGTTGCCCAACATAGAAAGATTTTCTCACTACTGTAGATACGTGATGGTCAAAGGCTAGATTACTATGTGCATGTCTACGTCCCTGACTACTGGGATACCTCTAAGGGCTTTGTTGTCAATATGATAGATACCAGGGGTGGATGACTTCTGGAAGGATACTATTATGCATTTCTTACCATTTAGTTTTAGTTCATGGCTCTGACACCAGTTGTTTGTCTGTGTCAGCCCTTCCTGGTGAACATTTGTGCTGGTGTGGGATTCAATGAAAGCTCCTAATTTGGAATCATTTGCAAGTTTAGTCAGCCAGAGACTATTGGCACTGGCCTTGACTTCAGAGGAGTAAATGCAAAATAGGAGCAGTCCAAAGACCGATCCCTTAGGGACTCCACTTGTGACTGGCCTCATTGTAGAGATCGACTCCCCAATTTTTACTTCCTGGGTCCTGTCTGTGAGCCAGTTGGCTAGCCACTGGGTGACATGTAGGTCTGTACTTAACCTCTTGAGTTTGTCAACAATGCCCGAGTGGGATATATGTCAAATACCTTGGCCAGGTCAAGGTAGGCAGTGTGAACCATTTTCCCTCATCCATCGCTTTGGTGTCCTTCCCAAAGAAGTCTACCAGGATGAGTAGCCATGACATGTCCTTGATGAAACCAAACTATTTGGGTCCAGTGTCTGGAGGTTTACTATATCATTATTGATCATTTCAATGATAATTATTTCCATAGCTTTGCATATAAGACTAGTGAGAGTTATGTGCCTGCAGTTTCCAGGGTCTGTAGATGGCCCACCATTGTGTACAGGGATGAATGTTGCTGTTCTCCATTCATGAGGCATGACGTTTGCTTGGAGGCTACAGTTAAATAGCAATTCCAGAGGGCTTGATAGGTCATATTTCAAGCTATTTAGAGGACATCCTGGCTATTGTCTGGGCCCTTTGATGCAGTGTTCTTGGTCTTAGAGAGAGCATTAAGGACATGTTTCCTAGTGATAGCAGGGAGAGTTATATTTGATGGCATTTTCTGAGGGAAGGTTGAGGGGGAGAGGTGGGCAAAGTTGAACCTGAACTTGTCAGCCAGTAGGTTTGCTATATGTTATGTCTCAGTGTAGGTGGCTCCATTTACAATGAGGTCTGGGCACAATTGTGTATCGCATTTGATGTTGCGGACATAGCTAAGAATGCCTTGTGGTTGTCCTTGGCCTGGGAAGTCAAATTTACCTCAAATTTGGCTTTGGTAGACTTTGTCCTCTGAGTTGCATATTTAGTTTGATGAGAGTACTTTTATTCTGCTGGGTGCTACACCTCCTAATTTCTGCCATAATTTTCTTCCTTCTGTTACACAGCCTATTAATTTTGTGATTCCACAAGGATGGCTTGCTTTTTGAGTTAGTTCTGTACTTCTTCCTGGTGGGTACAGCTGCTTCTATGCAGCTTTACTGGAAAAGCTCACCCAGACACTGCCAAAACATGCTGTGAGGGAAAGGTTAGTATCTTACCTTTCAAATCTCTCAGGGCTGTAAATGCTGTACTTAACTGGTAGATCACCTTTTGTCTCCATCAATAGTGAAACCAATACATGCAATATTATTCCCAATATTCTAAAATTTCTTGTGGTTTTCAACATCACTTCAAATTTCAAATGTAGATAGCTATTGAACCCAAACATTGTTTAATCTGTGTCCCACATTTCACCATAGCTTAACTGTTCCCAATATATTAGCTTAGACATTCTGCCTTTCTAGAGCCACAACCCCTCCTCTTCTGGAATGGCAATATAGCTATATACACTACCCAAAAGCAAATTTAATTTATCTTTTGCTGAGCAGATAGTCCCACTAGGCTAGTACACTCTTTTTAAATGAGACCCGAGGTGGTATTAATACTACTGGGGGATATTTAGCTAGGTCATTGGGGAACTTCCCCTACTGTGTTTGTTGTTGTGGGACCATTTTTGCTGATGTACTTTCTGCTTCGGTTCCTGGCATGGAACCCACTATGACAAGCTGTGAAGTAATGGAGGGAGAAGAGAGTTGTTCTGTTGGTAATAGCAGTGTAGTTCTGTCAGTCATACAGAAAACTATTGAAAAGCGAGTGGATAAGTATAAATAGAGTTTAGCTGATTTTAAACCACAGGATTTTGAAGAAGTTGTGGTAACTGAAATTGCTTCTGCAGGTTTGACTGATGAAAACTTGTTTGTTTATTGAACAAATGTAATCCTGGAGAAGAGTCTGAGATTTCTTAGTTGGATATGATGGAAAGGTTTTTCTGAATGGACAGTACAGAAGATTTCAGGGAGCTGCAATCTGGAAAATCATTCGCTAATGGAGCTAGGAGAACAAAATGTACTGTGAACTTTATTAAAAAGAAAAAAAAATTGTTCAGTAAAAAAAGAAGGAATAATAAATATTTTGTGTGACCCGATTTAGTGTTATCTTTGGGTTTTAAGCATTAGACACTAGATTGTTGATTCATTTGGGGAAAGAGGCATTTTCAGACTGAAAACTTAATGGAAGGATTTTTGTTTACTTGAGAGAAAAAAGCACCATTACCCTTAGAATGAATTCATATTTCCAAGGCAAGGGATGTGATTAAACAAAGTGTTTGCTCAATTTTGTACTGATAAAATTGAGTTAAAATATGTTAAAATAATGTTTATTTGTGTGTTATTCAGTTTCTGAAGATGAAAGGGGTATGTGGAATGGAGATGGTGTGGGAACTGAATGTTATTTAAAAAATGAAAAAGATGTAGAAAAAAACATTTACCAAGTGTTCTATATGTAGATGGTAATATAGGAACAGTTAGGTATATGGGACAGCTGATGTTTTTTGTGGAGATTCCAATCATATTATAAATAAGTGTGCAAAAATAAGATGCAGTCAATGCGAGGAAAAAGGTCATATGATAAATGAATGTAAAAAGGAATGCAGAGTATATAAAACTGAATGGCATTTTTAGTTTGATTGTAAAATGAGGAAGCAATATAATGTTGAACAGGATGATGAAAGTTTTGTAAGGCCTGAAAGTAATGAGGAAGTAGGGGTAAGGCTTCTAATGAAAAAATGAAGTAATAAAAGATGACTTAGATAAAAATGTTATATTTCAGGAGGATGAAGGTAACTGTACTGAGTGTATTGAAAATGAAGAAATTGAAAGTAATAAGTCATGTTTTGAAGGGAGTGTAAAGGATGTTGGGAAAAGAAAGTCAATATGTTTTAGGGTAAGAGTGAGGAAAAGATTTAAAATACATCACCATAGATAAAAAAGAAGGGTAAAGAGTAAAGAGAGTTAGCTGTGTTTCAGCTAATGACAGTAGTGAAAAATCAGATTCTGAGGACTTGAGGATCAAGGAATGTTTGTACATAACTCAGAAAATATTAAATTGGGGAAAGAATAGACAACAAGAAAATGAAAATGTTAAATACTTAAACTTAAAAACAAGAAAAAGTCAATTGTAGAATACTTTCAGTAAATGTGAATAGTATTATTAATATTGCAAGGTGTGCTAAATGTGATGTAGATATTATTCTGATAGAGGATGTAAGATTCCTGACAAGTGAATAAAGATTGCAAACAGAAAAAAATTGTGAGGTAAAAAAATAATGTGGAATGTAGGAAGTGGATGTTGTTCTAGAGTGGCTGTATTGTGTAAAAACAGTAAAAATTTCAAATGTAACATTGGTAAGGATGGGAAGGATAATTGTTGTGGATATGAGGTGGAGAGAATATAGTTGTAGAATTATAGTATTATATACATATACAAATGGCAAGTATAAAGAGAATGTTCCATCAAATATTAGACTCTCTGGTTGTTAACATGAAAATTATCATTGCAGGGCACTTTAATTGTGGTTTAAGGGAAAGATGTTAAAATAGCAAGACATGATAAAATGTGGTAAGTTAACTACATGAAATAAAAGTCAGTTGACTTATAGAAGAGATACAATTGGATCTGAATTGATTATTTTGTACTCTCAGAAGGTTTGGGAGTAGCAGACGGTGATGTACTAGATACATTTTTTGGATCATTTAGCAATATGGATAGCGATGATGAAAGAAAGGGTGTATGTTAAAACAGGAAATAAATAAAACAAATGAGAAATTATGTGATGAATTTGAAGAGTGAAAAGCATTGCATTTAGGGAGGGATCATATAAGCACAAAGGACTTTTATAAAAATGTGTCTAAGTGGTGGATTAAATTTAAAAAGAAGGATAAAGGATGAAGGAAAGGAAGAAAAAATGAAGCATGGAAATGTCTAGAAATGCAATGAAGAATTTAAAGATAAATACAAGAGAGTAGTATGATATGGAAAAGGAATTATGTGAAAAAGATTGAAAAGAATTAAGACATTACTGGTTGAGCTGAGATATTTACAAGGGAGAAGTGAGGAAATGTCTGCATATTTGGGTAAAGCAGTAAAGGAGGATATTCCTTTAATGAGGGAAATTAAAAATATAAAAGGAGAGGTAAAAAGATCATACATTCAAGTTATGAGTATTGTAGTAGAAAATATGCCTAAGAGTAAAAAGAAAGAAAATAAAAGAGACTGGAAAGTAAAAACTTAAAGAATGAGTTAAGGAAGAATTTAAGAAAGAAATTACTATTAGTAAATTGGATGAAGTACTTAGGAAAGTAAATGTTAATTCACTATCAGGTCCAGATGGTACAGGTTATGAAATGTACAAGAAATTAAGGAATTGGCAAAGAGAATGTGTAAATGTTATGTAGTGAGATATTAAAATTTATATGGAAGAAAGATGGTAAGAATGAAATAAAAAATTGGAGACCTATTACATTAAATAATACACATTGTAACATATAATACAGAGGAGAATGGAAGGAGGGATGAAAGACATCACAGAAGAAAGTATATATGATAAAAAGGGAAGGAATGCCAGGAATTATTATTGTTCATTCAAGAAATTTTGGAAGATATTGAAAGTAAAAGGAAGATTTGAACATTATGATAGGTGATAGTAGAAGGACATTTGATGCAGTACGACATGATGCATTGCAAGATGGTATAAAAAATGTAAGGAATAGTTAATAAAATTAGAAGTGTGTGTATGACAGCATATCAAAGCAGCAGTATGAGAATGTTAGTGAATGAGTAGCTGAATAAAGAAGTATGTATGAATTATGGTATATGATAAGGATGTCCCTTGAGTGAGATATTGTTTGCATTAGTAATGAATGTGAATCTGCTTATAAAATGAAAGATGCTAGGTATGTGATGCAAAAGTAAGTGGTGTTTCTAGTGGTTTTGACAAATGCAGATGATGCAAGAATAAAATATGGATGAGGAAAGTGTTGGTTTGTCTGAATGGATTTTTAAATGAAATGCGAATAACCTTGAATAACGATATAAAAATAAGGGTTTGAGTGAGGTGAAAATTGAAAGGGTGTATTTTTCAAATAAAGGAAATATCTTTGCTAGGGATAACATTTAGGGAAAATTATGCAGTTATGAGCCAATGGGAAAGTCTGATAAAAGCAATTTAAAGAAATATGTCTTATGTGGAAGACTTATAGATTAGCATTGAAGAAAAAAGGTTCATACAGTGAATTATGTTTTAATGGGAAAATAACATATATATATATATCAAATTCTTATATGATACCAGGAAAATATAAAAAGAAATTGTGCAATTAATGTTTTCTTTCATATGGGGTTCAGGATGACACTCTGAAAAGAGTTATGCTGCATATGAATTATGATGAAGTGGAATGGGGTTATTAAATCCATTTGTTTATTCTGCTTCTTTAAACTTTATAGACTATTTAAGTAGGTAAAAGAAGAGAATAGCAAAGTAATATTGAGAAGATTTGTATACAAGTACAAAAAATTGGGAGATGATTTGAATAAGAAAAATACTTAAATATTATATAAATGAAGAAATTAAAAATGATCAATAAAAATGAATAAAATTAAAATTATCAAGAAAAAAACTAGCATGGTAAATGAAAAACATTGATATAGAGAAAAATAGAATGATGTGGTATAATAATGCGATGAAACAATATTATTATGTAAAACCATAGGAAATTTTACCAGAAGAGGTGATACAAGCCATTAAAGTAAAGTAAAAGTAATATGCTAAGATTATAGAGTGCCAGGATTTCCTATGGAGACTGATAATGAATATGCTACCTTTAAGGGGGAATATGCCATATTAAAAAAAATTGAAAGTGTGTGTTTATTTTGTGGAGAGGAAGAGACAAGAGACCATTTTTTAATGTAAAAAAGTGGTTAAACTTTGGAAAAAGTTGTGTGAAGAAAAATATTTTGAGAATACTAATGACATAAACAATACAGATATGAATGTCATTATGCATAAATATTCTAAAAACAAGAAGAAAGAATATATAAGAAGGGTAAATAAGAATTCATTTTACATTATACGAGTTATTTGGAATGACAGACTGAATAAACGTTTTAATGGGAAATAGATTTTGGCTGATATATTGTGAAAAAATTAAGAGTATGCCTGTGGAAGAAGGAGTGGGGGACCAGTTATTAAATAATAATGCTGAGGGTATATAGGAATGTGTAGATATGAACCTGTAAATATGTATATTTTGTAAATGTGTGTATAACGTTTTAGTTATGTTGTGTTAATGAAAACACCACAAGTCTTTTGGATAGGTGCCATAGGATGTTTTACATCTCCCTGAGCTACCACTATCTCAAGCAGATGGGTCCTCGGTTTAACATCTCATTTGAAGAAAGACACACTCAGGACTGCAGCTCCCCCCTTATGCTGCACTGCAGTGTTAGCAATTGATCCATGTGGTGTGAGAATAGAACCTACATCCTTCTGCACCAAAGGTGAGTGTGCTGTCTATTTCACCACTGACACTAATAAGTTTTTTTTTTTTTGCTGCTCAGAAACTGGTTTAAAGTATCCATAGCTTGCTTCACCACATAAGGAAACTCCTCTTTATTTACAGATTAATACCAAAAAGAAAACTGTCTCAGACTCTGCCTTGTTTCTCCTCCTCAAGCAATTCAGATATTTCCACCAAGAATCAGTGTTTCATCTTTAGTAAATATAAACATTTCATTTAAACAGTGCCATGATATAAATATTGATAGGTATACCCTATGTGCACATTTATTTTGCAACCACTATTTTTTTCACAGGCCATTCTAGAGTTTCCACCACTGCAGATAACATTTATTAGCAGACTTTAATTGACTTCAAAAGTTGCTTAGGTTATCTTCTAAGACTGTGTGAAACATATTCAGTAGCAGAGGTGATGCAAAAAGTCTGTTTATAGTCTGTTTTTTTCCACTCCTCCCATTTTCCATCTCTTAAAACTGGATTTTAGCCTCTTCGTTATCCCCTCACATATCTTAATAATGGAGCCCTACACTGAGCTTCCCAACCAAACTCCCACATATTGGTTATGGGAAAACTCCCACAGACACCCATATTTTTATCTCATTACTCATGCTGTTATAGTCTAGTCTTCATTTTGTTTATCTTATACCTCCAAAAATAATAAAAAAAAAATCAAGTTACAATTGAGAAGTAGTTGTCAAGTCTTGTTAAGGTCGTGTCAAGTATATTAACACATCATCAGCAAACAGATATTTTTACCACATTCTTGTCCCTTTATCACAGATTTCCATATTATTCCTGATGTAATACAAATTAGAAAATATAGTTGACAGCTGACAGCCATAACATGGACCAATTCAACAGTTTCCCAGAAAGCAAATGACTACTTTGCATCTATATCTGAGCAATTAGGTCAGAATACATTTCCAAAATCGGATAAAAAAAAATCCTCTGTAAATCCGAAGAAGCTGAAAAGAGTTTCATGAAAGAATGCCATTCAGCCTTACCAAGTACCTTTTCTTCACTCAAGCTTAATATTGCAACCTGCTCATTATCAGCCTGAACAGTCTCTGTCAATAATATCTTCTTTACTATATTGTCAAAGACATGATGGTCCCTTGCAGAGCTATACTGATAATTTTCAATCAACCCCAGCAAGCACTGCACTAATTTTGCTGCTACAAAAGACATGTATAACTTAAACTCATAGTTAAGTATAGCCAGTGACATATAGGTTTATGACATACATGAATCTCTACCCTACTTTGAGAGAAGAACAGCTATGGTTTGCTTCTAGAAGTAAGGTTTCACTCTCTTCATAAGGCCTTCATTAATCCCTCCCATAAGACATGCGACCATCTTATCCTTATTCTGCCTTCATATTTCCACCAGTAAGTGATCACTTCTCAGGGTTTTACTGTGTTGCTGTCATTCATCTTATCATGAATTTCCTCAGATGTCACAGGGAGCATCTAATCACTTACCTGCTGTATCTTTACCTTTGGTACCCATGCTATGCATGCTTCTCAAATATTCCTGTATTTATTTATCATATTCAAGCTGACTAGTATCTGCAATAAGTAGAGCCTCATAAACACAAGGACACTTCAACACAGATATGGTGTAATACATTTTACTGGGCCATGATAGGTTTTGTAATTACACAAGCTTTCAGGCACAAACACTTCGTCAGGAGTTAAGTTACAAACATTAGGTACAGTAATTTAAATATCCATTGTTTCTTGAAAGATAAGTACATTATTTCCTTCCTATTTGCTAAAAAAGGACACTTGGAAAAAAAAAACAATATTGAGAGAGATTGCAGCTTGATGGTTAATATAAGAACTATACCTCTGAGACAGATTGTGTAAATTGTGTGTGTGTGTGCTTGCATGTGTGTGAATGTCTGCATGTGAGCCTGAAACTTTAGAAGACTAGGTTATGACCCTCCATGAAAGTAAAAGATCTTTCTGCATATGTTACTGTAGAGTCTGTTCATCTGGCTGAGAAGATAACAGGTATAGAGACTACTCTTGACACTTAATGAGAAATTACATTGTAATACAAGAGATTTGTAGGAGGATTAGTTAAATTCAGAGGAAGAAAGCAAGAAATTATAATCTGTAATTTATTAGCCTGTCTAAACAAGCAATCTCTTTGGGATAGATGTTTTGGTTAACAGAAAATGTGAATTTGCAATGAAGTCCACTGAGGAAAAAATGTGCTGGCACGTAAGTTTAAGGTTTGGACAGACATAAGTAGGGAATAAACACTGTTTTGGGGGGCTTTATATGTTTTTGAGATACCTTCCTTAGTTTCAGGAAGTCAGACTAAGCAGCAGGAGTACAATTGTTAATAATTAAGCAATGCGGCACTTCTGCATATTTTTCATTAATGAAATAAACAATTCAAACTCCACTTTGCATCAGGAGCCTCTAGAAATTCCACTGAAGTAAGCTGAAACAGCAGTTAATTTACTGCTGTAGACTTTTCAGCAGTTTGTTAAATTATCATTAACCTCACATAAACAATATGTACAATATCAAAAATAACGACAAACACCACTGAATACCAAACACAGTTTATAAAATACTTAGCGCCTTGGCTTACACAGCCTTCAAAGAGTAAAGACATCACAAAACACAGTTTGCTTAAATACAATATACATAATTAGTAAAAACTTAATTAATTAATTAACCAATGAATTCAAATCACATACTTCCAATTACATTCCTTATTGAGCCCGAAAGGCTCCGGGTTTAACCTTCTTATTTTAAAGTATGGTACATTGGAGCCTTTTGGGCTCAATAAGGAATGTAATTGGAAGTATGCAATTTGAATTCATTGGTTAACTAATTGTTCAGTTTTTGTTAATTATGTATATTTTATTTAAGCAAACTGTGTTTTGTGATGTCTTTACTCTTTGAAGGCTGTGTAAGCCAAGGCGCTAAGTATTTTATGAACTGTGTTTGGTATTCAGTGGTGTTTGTTGTTATTTTTGCTGCTTTTCTTTGGTTGTATTTTATTTTTGTTTTTTGGATGGCCAGTGATCCTGCTAATAATCTGCCTCGTCCCTTTAGGGATGATACGGTTGATGGCAGTCAAAGAACCACTGAACAATTTGTTCTACAGAGAATGAGAGAGATTCTAGGACTATGGAAGCAGTAGGTGTTTCGAATTCATCTGGTGCTGCTAATTTGGCTGTTCAGAGTTCGGTTACTGCCTGGGATCGTTTTATGGGTGAGCATGAACACCGCTTTGTTAATCCTTCCCAGACACTAGGCTCTTCGACTATGGTTGTTTTGTCTGCAGAAATTCTGAATTTGAGAGAAAAGTTGGAGAACTTAGTGCAGAAAGAAGCAAGCACCCATATTAATATTCTCTGTTTGCAACGATATGTAGAGCTCAATATCACTCCGAGAGGTTTGCGAGCATATAGGATACCTACAACCCCGTTTGATGAGGGGAATGCAGAGGATATTAATTTTTGGAAGAGATGGATTCGGGCAGCCCATCAGTGCTCCATAGAATGTGTGCGTATATTGACTGAAAGGGATGAATTAAAGAAACGACGACTCAAGGAGGAGATTGGACTGGCGAGTGCTGAACTTGACAAACATTTGACAACAGTTAAATTGACTAACATGCTTGAAGAAATTAATACTAGACTTGTGGAGTTTGAACATGAGATAGTGGAGCAAAAAAGCTATAAGATAAACAGAGATATAAAAGACTATAATCTTGATAAGTTGTTCCTATGGAAACACAGAAGCAATAGGTTGCCGTCCAGAAGTAGGAGCAATAATGGTCATGGCAAAAATGTTTTTGCCTCCACCTCAGTCTCTTTTGCTACTTCGGAGGAAGCAGAAATTAATGTGGGGGCTGAAGGTGGTGATGAACAGTTTCTGGAATTGCCTAAGGCACAAAATCCATATGACCTGCAAAAACGTTTTTGAAGCTCAAGTTCCACAAAATTTGACTCTAACAACAGAAAATGAGGTCGCAATGAGTAGGGCCAGCAGAAGAATTACAACAAAAAAGGACAGTATAACAAAAGGAAACACTGGTATTAATGATGTTAATAGTGATTTACAAATAGTCAGTTTGTCTAATTGTGAAATTTCTGATGCTATGTCTGTGTTTCTTGGTCTCAAATTTATACCGACTGCTTTACCCAGATTACATGTGCTTAAAAGTGAAATGTTCTCATTCAGCAGGAAATTGCATCTAATGTACTATTTTAATCAGGAGGGTGGTTATGCCATACATGATAATGATGATAGTGCAGAAGAATCTTTTCATTCATGTTTTTCGTCACAGGAAGATTTGTTTGAGGGCCGTATCAGTGCTTATTGTAAGCCAGATACTGGCGCCATTTCTGTTAAAAGTTCCTTTATTTCCCCTTTTTTGAATAACACCACACAAGGATATTTTTCACACTAAACATTGAGGTGGAACAATTATATTGGCATTGTATTAAGAACATGTCTAGAGTATGTTTTAATTTAACTAAACAGCAGTGGTTGGCCCTATTGGAATTTGGTAATGATAAAAGATGGGTGGCTAAGCCATCAGATAAGGGCAACCAGATAGTAGTTATGCATTACACTCAATATTTAGACATGTGCTATGCACATTTGAATAACATGGAAATTTATAGGAAATGTGATGTTTCAGATTATTTTGAAGCCATTAAAGAGTATCAACTTTTGTTAGATAAAGATTTACGGCTGGGGTATTTTACATCTAAAGATGTGGAGAAGAAATTTAGTGTGGATAACTGCTCTATAGCAGTTTTTTACTGTCTTCCTAAAACACATAAAGGCCTTGTTAATATCAGCGGTCAACCTATAGTCTCCGCACAAAGATATTTTCTGAAGAATATCAGCATTTTGCAACATGAACAGCTGAACAAATATGTTATTAACACAGCCTCATATATTAGAGACAGTCAAGACTTTGACTAAAATCAGGGGGAAAGTTTGGAATACTGACATGTTTTGGTTATGTTTGGATGTTAAAAGTCTTTATACTAACATAAAACACAATATAGGCATTCAAACTTTGTTTTATTTTTTAGGGGACTCTCCCATGTCTTATTTTTTGATTGATTTAGTGATGTTTTGTTTAAAGAATATTTTTTTATGTTTAATGGTGACATCTTTTAGCAACTACAGGGTACCGCCATTGGGGCGGCTTTTGCCCCCATGTATGCGAACTTAGTTATGGCCAAGCTTGAGGATGATTTTGTTTATAGACATGAATTTTTAGATCACAAGTTATTTTATATTTTAGGTTTATTGAAGATCTTATTTTTTTATGTGAAGGAAGTCAAACAGAGGCTCTTAAGTCTGTAAATGATTTACAGTCTAATAATATGGGCTTGCGGTTTGATGGAATGCAGCTTGGCTCTCAAGTGAATTTTTTGGATATAAGTTTGGATGGGTTTACAACTAGTCTTCATAGAAACTTTGACTACAGAAATGTATTTTTGCATAGGAGTAGTTGTCATCCTAAACATTTGGTAAGGTATTGCCTTATAATGAATTTCTTAGAATACATAGGTTATGTAGCTTGAATAGCCTATTTGACAGAGAAATATTGAAAGCAGAAGATATGTTCATTAAGAGAGGTTATAACGCTGAGGTGATTAGTGAAGCCAAGCATAAAATAATGAATTTAAGATATGAAACAAATTTTCATGTGGATATTTCCAATATTTCGAAGAGTGGGAAAGTGTATGCAAAAAAGGCTGTTGGTAATAACTCGTCAAAGTTTTCTTTGTGACTACTTTCAATGTATAACTGAGGAAATTGTGAAGCAGGTGCGACGTTTGTGGCCTATGCTTCTAAAGTAAAAAATTCTGAATTCTATATCACGTAAGTTTGTTAACATATCATATAAAAGAGCTAGGAATTTATCAGATATATTGGTCCATAATTATTTTTATCCACCAGATGTCAGTATTAATCAGAGTTTGGATTTATATAATTGTACTATTCGATGTGATGGTTGTTCCGTTTGCCAATATGTAGTGAGTTCCTTTTCCTATATTAATGGCCAAAAATTTACAGCTTGAGATAGGTATAATTGTAATACTGAGGGGGTTGTGTATGTGTTGAGGTGTGGTTGTGATATGTTCTACATAGGGGAAACGTATAGACGTTTCAGGGTCTGCCTACAGGAACATAGTAGGGATATAAGAAATAAAAAATTAGAAAGCACCCTTGGTAGTCACTTTATGGTGGCACATGATTCTAACCCTGAGTCTTTGAGGGGATGTGTTTTGGAACAATTACAAGTTGGCATAGGGGAATGTATTAATTTAAAAAATAAACTTCTAAAGAAGGAAACCCTTCTTATTTTAAAGTATGGTACATTGGATCCTTTCGGGCTCAATAAGGAATGTAATTGGAAGTATGTGATTTGAATTCATTGGTTAATTAATTCAGTTTTTACTAATTATGTATATTGTAATGTAAGCAAACTGTGTTTTGTGATGTCTTTACTCTTTGAAGGTTGTGTAAGCCGAGGCGCTAAGTATTTAATAAACTGTGTTTGGTATTTAGTGGTCTTTGTCTTTATTTTTCCTGCTTTTCTTTGGTTGTATTTTATTATATTAATATGTGCAATATCACTGCCAGTTACAGGATTCACACGTTTTACTAAATATTTAAGTGTTTTGTATTCATTAACCTGAAGATCACCAGCGGATATTACACTGAAAAGTAAGTGAGCTGTGATAGGAGAAAATACTAGAGACTAGAAGGATACATGATGATAACTTAAATTCATTGCTCTTGATGAAATCAGAAAGTGTAGCCTATGTACCTCATTATAATCATTGTAAATAAGAAAAATATTAAATTGAGCATCTGGAGACTCTGCAAATCTCCAATACTGACTGCAAGCAATGTAAGAACAATCTATTCATGCTTGCTTAAGTGATTGAAGACCAGAAATATTACAGTAAAATATAATTTGCCTCAGTACGATACATTTGGTAGTAAATGTGCATCCCTAGGGCCAGTTGGTGCTGACTATAGATTCACGCTGCAAATATAGACATACAACTTGGTTAATAAGGGAACAAGAGTATAACATGGCTAGTCTTAAAAGGCCCTGGGGACAATAGCCTAGTAACCTCCTATGAACCTATGAAGAGAGCAGCAGCTCTGAACAAAGTTTTATTATCCAGTTAAACTATCTCAATATGAAGGCCTCACTGACTGTTAAGCTTATAGTTACTAGTGTTCTGACTAGAGTGTTACTATGTGATGATAACTACTCTCTTGTCAATAAGCACAGGTGCCAAAACACAAACCCAAGTAATTTTAGTTATTATTAACTTTATGAGCTGTTTGGATTCAGAGTTGTTTCATCATAAAATTATGCATTACTAGGATAAGAAACGTTTGTTATGTTCAGTGCACCTTATTTGTCTGCACTGTTAGCTGCTCAGTGGGAAAAGTTCTTAATTGCTATAGTGTTTCATAAAACCAGTATCCAGGTTCAAACCACTCTCTGTTTACCTCTCTGTTACCAGTGGCCAAAATAATCTGTGTGGTGTTTCACTTTTAATACAATTTGTGCGGAAACAGTTCTACTAAGCCAAGGTAATCTTTGTAAATACAACACATTGCACACTGCCTTCTTTCCCCAATACCACAATCACATGAATATTGTTTTTTCCAAATCCAGTCCTCTTGAAAAGCTTGCTTTGCCTTCAGCATTGCAGATGTTGCCTCTAGGCTAATGTTTTGCTCCTTCTTACTTTATTTTCCTCCTGCAGTGTCAGTGTAGCATCTGGGTGGTCATTTATTATCTCATCAACTTCATTGCCCATTTGAATTCATCATTATTAGCTATTAGTTTATATTTACCCTTTTAAATATCAGTCAGGATTGTCTTTAATTTACCTTTACTACATCTTTAGTATCAAGCACATCCCAGCTTCAAGCAAAGACAGTGGCCCTTTATCCAGCATGTGGTGGACGAACAGCCCTGGTATTCTGTTAGCTCATTGTTCCAACTGCTTTTTTCAGTCTCCTGATTATTATTGTCACATATAACAAACAAACAATCATTCAAAAACAGCTCCATTGACTTCTGTGAACTAATCATTAGGTTGTAGTCTATTTACTCAACCTTCTACAGGGTCAACAAGATGGATGTGCTTCTCCTTAGAGCAGCATAGTAGAACTTAAAAGATATGCACTCATTTTGATATACATTTATAATATATTATGAAAAACAATAATGAATAACGATAATGATCTTTTGTCCACGTTTTTTTTTATCTGAGGCTGCATTAAAGAAAATGTTAAGGTCCTTGCAAATAAAAAACAGCTAACAAATGAATTGTTAAATGCAAATGTCACTGTTAGATTAGTTTTCCATTTAACAAAGTGAATGGTGACTGTTCAAAACTGTGAAGGACTACAGAACCCCTGTAATCAGCAGAAGTGTCCTTAAGATTTTTAGAAATTGTTACACATTTTCCCAAAATGCCAGTACCATAGTTTTCATTGTGTATTTCTACCTCTTTGTAGAGTGTCATGGACTGAGAAAAAGGAAAAGCTGAGACAACGAGTCAAGCGAGTTTTGAAATGCGATGTCACTTCTAGCAACCCGCTACACCCTGTTTGTGTTGAACCAGTTGATTGCCTAATGACATCACTGTGCTTGGAGGCAGCTTGCAAAGACCAAGAGACATATCGCAATGCTGTAAAAAACATAAGTACGCTATTGAAGCCAGGGGGAAGTCTCATAATGACTGCAGTGCTGAATGAAACTTTCTATATGGTTGACAGTCGAAAATTTTCATGTCTTTACTTTGACAAGGAATTTCTAACTAAAGTACTGAATGAGAATAACTATATTATACGGAAAGTAGATATCATGCCTGGCCCTGACAGGGCTACGAATACTCATTCTGATTTTGAAAGTCTTCTTTTTCTTGTTGCACAAAAACAATTCTGAAGATGGTAATTACATTAATAGTATAAGATAATGTTTAGCCTTGTAATTATCTTATCAGTTGTATATGGTAGAGTAAAATATTATTCAAAGTCTCTATCTCATTTTAATGTACTGTAAATAATGCCATAAAGTCTGCTAGAAGATGAACGTTTATTGTACTGCACATTTTAATTACTACAGTATTTTTTCTTCACAACAGGGGCTTATAAAATCATTTACAATACATGTTAAAGATAGTCAGAAAATACGGGTCTATATTATAACATCGAAGTTTTAAAACTTCGAATGTTATAATATCAAACCCTATGCACCGAACGTTGAAAATAGCGAAGCAGCAGTATATCGAATACATTCCTAGGGAAAGTATTCAGTGGGTAATTTCTGCAGCTTTGCTATTTCATCGACTGTGGAGCGAAGGTTGTGGACCGGGTTAAGGTAAGTGTGCGAACAGATCGGGTTAATGTGAGTGTGTGATAGTTAGGGACCTTAGGGTTAGGGAGCAGGTAAGGTGAGTGTGTGATAGGGACCTTAGGGTTAGGGAGCGGGTAAGGTGAGTGTGAGACAGGGACCTTAGGGTTAGGGAGCAGGTAAGGTGAGTGTGCGATTGGGACCTTAGGGTTAGGGAGTGGGTAAGGTGAGTGTGCGGTAGTTACGGACCTTAGGGTTAGGGTTGGGTTAAGATAAGTGGATAGCTAGTAGTGTATGTATGGTTTAGTGTAGGGTTTTGTGAAGTGTATGTATGTGGAGCATTTATTTTGGTGTGCTTGTGTTGTGTGTATGTTTGTCGGAACAGCAAATTTTTTCCTTGGGAAAAAAATTCGCTATTCCGAGTGTTCGATGTTATAGTCTTTCGATCTAAATGGTTTGATATTATATCATTCAAAGTGATAAGACTTCGATGTTATAATATAGACCCGGAAATACATGTTTTCTGTTTAGAATGTTGCTGCTTTATTTTATTCATTTACTTTTTTTTTTTCAATAATCATTTTTTATTATTTTTCACAACCATATTACAAATTCACACATTATATACAATATATACAAGATGCTTCCATTGGTTAATTTCACATATATATCAACCTCATGTATTGATCAAAGGTACAGCACTAACAATCAAAAGGAAAATAATAAAAATCCAACATTAACTAATCAAAGCCAACAATCTGTCTTTTCTGTACATTCTCTATCTAATCTAAGGTTGATTTAGACTATACTCTGGTTCCCGAGAAAAAGTGGATAGTAACCTCTAAGCCAAAAATAATATTAAAAATTTGCTCCCAGATTTTTATGTTGTTGATATTTTTCTTGTGATCACTAATTAACAGTTTATGCGCTAAGATGTGTTTTATTGCCAACAATCTGAAATTTTCCCACGATGTCTGGGCTGGGTTCAACCAATTTGTGGCTATATATAATTTCATTAATAGGCAAATATTCATAATTACAATCGTTTTTGATTTATTTAGATTCTCCGGGGGAATATGAAGAATTATAAACTCCCAAGAGAGTGTTGAATTTTGGTAACCCATTTATTGTAACTGCAATTTTAATGAATTCCACAATTTATAAATGCACTTACAACTCCAGAACATGTGAAGCAAATCTGCTGTCTGATCAAAGCAATGTGGGCATATGGGTGAATTCTTCGCATCAAATTTGTGCAAAGTGAGACGAGTATAGTATGCATTGTTAAATATCATCAGCTGCGTAAATACCAATTTCTGAAGGGATACGGACTTTAATGTTAACTTAAATGCCTCCAATATCTTATTGTCATCTGGCAATATCAATTTCTCTCTCCTATTTTATTCATTTACATTTGCTAAATACCCAGAATGAAAAGGTTTGGTGTCTATTGAAAACCTGACCCTATAAAAGAATTACTTGACTAATAGACTAGATAAAGGTAGATCCCTCCAATAAAGTATGCAGCCAGCTGTGATGTGGTCTGGTCTAGGTGAATAATCTGCCCTGCTCTGCATCATACAATCAGTAAACCAGGAAACATAGCCATATTTTTGTGGTCTTCCCACCCACTGTCAGTTATCAGCTTACACGACAGCCAGTTATCCCATTAGTTCTCCATCACTGGGGTGACAGCCATCCATAGTGGTTCAAGAGTTTCTCCTTTTTCCCCCTCATTTCTAATGCTTGCACCCATAGTGGGCAGGTATGCAATGGGATGATAGCTGAGGATGTCCCCTCATTTTCACAAGGGTTGTTCCCATGAGGCATCTATGCTCCATTCCACAAGGCATGAGTGTTGAGCTTCCTTCTGGTCTCTACCAGGATGTAAGCACTGCCCAGTGTGCCCCTGAATCCACACACCTCCAACATCCCATATCCATCAATAGCATAATTTAACTGAGTCTGCTATCTTAGAAGAACCACCAGAACGTATAATGTTAGAAGAACCAGTGAGATAAACAGTGGTAGCCAGGGAGCCTTCAAACAGATTAATAGTATTGTACATTATTCTGGTGTTAACAACTGTGAAATTAAATTTTAAGCTGTAAAGCTCCACTCCATCACAGCAAGAAATTCCCTTCCATCTTTGCAGCCTGGAATAGTGGGAGCAATAATAATTTAGAGTTCACAGTAGGAAACAAATGTGCAAAAAAAGTTAAATTTGAATAATGAAGGGAAGTATACAGAATGCAGACATGGATTATGAAAACCGTGACTATATGCTTGAATGCATGGTTATCAACTTATTGTCATTAGACAGCATGCCCTAGCAGTTATACTTTGTTCAGTGTTCGTACTTTTCCAAATTGTGTGGAAATGCTGTGGTGTTGCCAGGATACTTCTGCATTACATTGCATTATGCTACATTTGACAAATAGAAGTGTGTACAGTAGGGTCTACATTATATAAGCGCACGCACTAAACTGCGAATGCTGTATAATCGACCCACTAACACCGAAAAAACAAATTTTAAATAAAAAAAAAAAAAAAAGTTAGGCTTCGCCCCCCACAACCTCTGACGTGAGGGCTGTGCCCCCCACAAAATCTGTACTTAAATATACCAACTCCGAGATCAAACCACAATGGAGGAAATGGCAAAGTCCCAAAAACAGCCCAGTGATTTTTTTTTCCCTAGGAAAAAAAAAATCACTGTTCCGTGCTTTCGAGATTTTGCTATTTCGGGCAAATATGTTCAATTTAGTGCATTCGCTGACTTAATAGGGACCCTGTACAGTATGCCCAATTGCTTATTCTGCACTAAAAGTGTATTTAAAATGTACTTCTTATGTAGCCTTTCCATCCTCTACTTCCATGTATTCAGGTAAACCATTTCATGAAATCACAACTCTTTGTACTTTTGTAGATGCAGGCAGTAGTTATTATCTACAACTGACTAAATTCTGCATTCCTCAAACTTCCTCCTTTGGGTAACCATCACATGTGGGCAACACAGTCTTCTGCAGCCATATCATGTCTCCTCTCTGTGTCCTAAGGAAAAGTATTCCTGCTCCGCTAATGTCTGGACATACCCTTTTACTTCTGTTTCTCACACGTTCTAGTTCCTTTCCTCAGCACTCATTCCAGCTGCCTAACATGCCTTTCATTTCTTTGTGTGCAGAGCTATATGCAGAACTCAAAGCATGGCCCGATCAAGAACCAGTAGAGCAGGACCTGCACCTGTATGTTTCTGGAAATTTGTCGTCCTCCGGATACACTCAGGAGTTCTGTCTGCTACTGCTATAGCCTTCGCCATATTATTAAAGCTACCATATAGTTTTCTTGTTTTGTTAGTATTCATTTCATTCTCCTTGCTGATATTTCATACCCGGGCTATTGAGGCTCAAGTACAGAACTTCCCATGTACCTACCTGAAGTTCAGTGGCCATTCTTCTGCTCACTTGGTCTGTCTGGTGATGGGATGGTGGGAATCCCTTAAGAATGCACTGTGAATGTGAAATGTACATTGGGCATTATTACATTACGTTGTTATTATGTTTTTTTGCTGATACTGGACTTTATACCTGGGTTGTTGTGTTTGCTTATGCAGGACTGGGTAAAGGCTTTGGTGAAGCCTAGGTTGATAGCATCCACTAGTACTCTCCTGTGAAACTTTTCCATAACATTGCCATAAATGGACAAGGTCTGAATGACATCATCTGGCCATAAGTTTCTGAATGCTTTAGTCCATAAATGTATCATCCTTGTCACAAAAGGAGATACTGCCAGCCCAGCTATCTGGAATTTTGTAACTAATTATGTTATTTGAGAATATCAACATGATTCATATGCTTGTGTTAGAAATGTATTCAAACTGTATGTTATATAAGATGGTTTATACAGACGTGTGCTGAAGAGGTATTTTACAAAGTGCTGTTTAAAGATGTAACCACAGTGTACTCTACTGGAATAAAACAAAAATGCACCTGCACTATTGTAACTGTTTAGATGTATATATTTTAACAATGGAAACTGGAACACAAGAGGTTAACATCAGAAAAATAGCAGAAATTAAATTATTTTATGGTCACATAATAAAAAGACGTTGTCTTTCGGTTTCAGTGCACTAACATCACAATGTCTAGAACTAAAGGCTTTCAATATTGTCTTGGAAGTGTTTTATTGTTTTATGACTTCCACCATTTGCCAATGATCTGAGGTCTATGTATTTTCACAGGTAAATGATAAATGTTACTAGCTGCATCAATGGTTGTTTTTCACCTGGGATGAGTCAGATGACAAGAAATTATGTCATTCTGCAAGCTATCCCAGCATTAATATTTGAGATATTAATTTAAGAAGTTTCTGAGAGAGACTGAATTTTCTGTATGTTATCTTTGACCTGACAAAATTAAGATCCACTCACCACATTTGTGTTGTTGCTTTGTAAGTAAGTTTACTATGGTATAGTAATTCTCTCAGATTCAGTCGGGAATATAGTGAAGTATAGTTTAGATGTTTTCTTTATTTATTTGAGACTGTCCTGCAATGTTGTTTTAAATATTTCCTGTGATTTTGAACCCTGATGTTACTGTCATTATATACTGAGTATTTTCTTGTTCTTTTATGCTATATTATTAAATATATTTAAACATTTCATTGTGACTGATATCTGTGAGATATATTTAAGTTCTGAGAGTACTTGCATACTTATTTGTTGACACTGTGTAGGTCACTCCTAATAGCCTTGCTCTTTTTCAAACTACCGTTTGTATTAACAGTAACATTACACAATAAGATTGGATACCCTTTGTTAAGGGCCTTAAAGTTGCTGATAAGGAGTGACTGGTGGCAGGGAAAACTACCTTATAGTTTGGGCAGAAGGGGGCATAGCTGGTAAACCTGTGCCAGCCTTTCCCATGTATGTGTGTATAAATCAAACCTCAGTGTGTGTGAGTCAGCTGCTTGAGCAGGGACATGAAGCGCTGGTTGGTCAGAGAGGGTGCTAAGGTCATAGCTTGGTCACTCAGCTGAGATCTCAACTCTATAGCTGTGCCAGTGGGGAGAAAGAGGACGAAACCAGCCCCAGACTGACTGTGGTCTCTGTGTGCTCTTAATGGAAATTGGACTTGATGCAGAGATCTGCATCTGGAAATAGTGTGTGTGCAAATTGTCATCCTCCCAACGTATGTCCCCCACTGGTGCTAGTGGTGAGGATTGAGGCTCCTTGATTACTGGTCCAGTGGTGGAGCAACAGAATCCTCAATGAAACTAAACTGACTTTTCCTCAATACTCTGAGTTCAATTGTCTTTGCTTTTACAGCAACAGGCCTGCAGTTCTTTGTTTTTACATTTGCAGTTTTCAAATCCTCATTGACGTCTGCACTGGCCAGAAGCATGTTAAAGAGCTCCATTATAGAATTCTCCAGCACACTGGCGAGATTCCTATGTGAGCCCTAGAAGACAGCTCTTATTTTCACTGTACCTTATTCTTCCTTAGGTGAACCACTTCCCTTCCCCAGCTCATGCCCTCTAAACTCCTCCTACTTTGCCTAACCTACCTCCCTCCCAGCATGGCATCCCTTGTTTTCAGGAAGGCTAAGTTAAGTATTCATTCAGTATCTCTGCTTCTTCACAATATTTTCATTCTTTTTATAATCTATCCAGAAAAAAAAATGTTTCCATTTTAATCCTTCGGAAAAGTAATTTTCATCTTTAACTTTTACTGCCTTTGTCTTTTCTTTTTAAATTTATACCTCCTACAGCTATATAACAAATCCCTGCCATTTTTGTGTAAATATGTTTTTCTCATATTACTAGTTTCACATCTATGTAACTAGACTAGTTTTCTCATCTTTTTCCCCATTGTGTGTCTTCCACAAACTCTTGTCCATGACCCTGAGCACACAATCTCTGGCACATTTGAATAGCTTGTTCTCCCCTTGGTTTACCTTCAGTCCCTTAATGTATCTTTGATTCTGTTATTTAGTTCATTATAACTCAACTCCTTGAAATTCCACACTGTCATTTTTCCTTGGTTTCCTCCTCCCCTACTTCTAAACTTTATGGTGATGTGTTAAATGCATTTCCTTGCACGTCTCTGCCCAGTTTGCCTTCATTAGGACCATTTGCAAATTTCAGTCATTTATGGTATTGTCCCAAGGTAGCTGGATAAATCTCTCCTGATCAAAGGCCTTTACTTCAAAAGGGTATGATTTAAGGTGCCTAGACTAAAATAGGCCAGACACTACTGCTGAATTAATACATTTTTATCTGCACAGCCATAATGTGAAGTCTGTGAGATATGACCTAAACATGTCTAAATGAAATGGCAGATGTTTTGTAACAGCTCTTAAGTTGCTGTTTAGGGTAGATGAGATATTCCTCATCATGGGCATTCACTGAACTGGTAATACAGCTTCAGGGTAGATTAACAGCACTTATCCAGAGAGTCGCTCAAATGGATGGAGTGAGCTGTACAGAGTGCCTGGCTCAACGTACTGGCCATGGTGGCCTTGGGGTTATTTCAAGATTTGAAGGCTGTGTTTGTTCATTGTCAGACCAGAGATTTGACTGTAGTAGAGGTTTATGAGAACATAGCTCATTTACTTATTCAATTTCCCTTGATTTTCCCTGATGACTGCCACAGTGTTGATAGACTAAGCAGAACAAATCTGTTCTCAGCTACAGACTCCCTCTCATAACTGGGAAATCCCAAAGTATTCTTAGGAAGATGAGAGTTAGCCCTATAGCCTGTCTATGGTTTATCTGGAGGTCACATCTCAGTAGGTTGTGTCTGATGCAACTCCATTGATAGCCACCCTGAGGATATCTTAATAACCAGCTTGATGCCAGATTTGGCTGCTCTATCTCTAAAAGGGCCTTACTTCAAGGCTCTTCAAATCTCACTGGGGTTCACTTTAGAAGCTTTGATACATTTCAATAGGTACTCTCTTGATTGGAGGGAACATCTAATGAGTTAAATTTTTCCTTCAAATATCCCTTCATCCTTTGCAGTAATTTCCCCAGTAAGTGTCAGCATTTCTTCTGAACAAGTTCCCATCTTTCACTTCAGTAGTACAGAATGGTTTGCCAGTACCATTTTGGCTAAACATTACTTGCGAACACTATCTTTTTGAGAAGAATGTCAAAGCAACCAGCTAGTGTAATTGTCAATTGCTTTCACACCTATTCTTTTTTTACTGTATGGTTATGCCTGTCTGCACTCGGAAGTCCCAGAAAATCTGTACATTTTACTATTGTGCTAATGTTTCCTAATGCTGCACTCTAAACCTCCCTGCAATATCCACCATAAGTAATGATATCCCTTTTTGCCCAGTTAGAGTATAGCTTTACATTAATAGCCATCACATCTAATAGAAATACTGTATCTCTATAGTCAATTTCCAAAACAAAATAAAAAAATATAGGTATGTCTATCACCACCTCCTCAGCTCTTCCTCATTGTAAGAATATCACTGTGACACAGGTAGGAAGGCCAGATTTTATATCAATAAGTAAAGAGTTGACCTCTCCCTGGGATCCCTTTTATACTGACGTTTGCATGTTGCATGTAGATCATTTCATTCTCCTAGGTGCAGACTCCTGCTACTGCAATTCCCTCTTACATTCTCAGAATTCGTACATAAGGAGGCACTATACTGCAAACACCTAAAACAAAACTACAATTTAACCATAGTTTTTTTTTTTTTACTTTTGGACCCTAAACTATGGTTATCAGTCCTCTCATCTTGAGAGACCTAACCACCTTCACTACATTCAGAGCCTGTTTAAAGCCTGTCTCAACAATCAAAGCCAATGCAAAGGCTTCACGTCTGGCAACATTACTTAACCTCAGCCGTACATTATTTTTGTTTGACACAGTATCTTTACATTTTGTCTATCATATGTCTTTTTTTAATTAATGCATTTTCATTATTATGGATTTTTCCTAACAGCACTTAGAAACTATTGGTTTTAACCATTGTGTATACTGTATGTATCTTTTACATGTGTTGTGTATGATTTTTTTCACTTGTCATTGTTTTTATACAGCCCATATCTGGGCTCTGACTTCTCTCAAAATGTATTTTATTATTATCTCTGTTTTTTTCTTGATCTTGTTTCTGTATTCCTCTGGGCTAAGCCTGAGATTGGTTCTTTCTGAGTGGTGCTCCACAAATAAGCAGACATAAGTAAATCAATAAATAAATAAGAAGAACATGAACTACTTTCTACCAGTGAGGCAACTATAGCTTATTTAACAAAAGTAAGGCATTTACAATAGTACTAGATATGCCAGGGAAGTGTATGCATTTTAACTTACAGAACATGAGCTGCTTTCTGAAATGTAGCTTTGGTTTATGACAGGCCTTCTCACAGAAATGGCTTTAGTAACTTTCATAAATTATGTCTGTAAAAAATGAAATCAGGGTGAAATGGTGACATTTCTAATTTTAGACCCATCTGAAACATCAGATACTGTTTCACACTCTCTATGTTGTTTCTTGCAATCAAGGAACTAGGCCTCAGCCACAATACAATCAATTGGCTTACAGGTTATTTCAGCCAATGAAAAGAATATGTATGCTAGGATGAAGCACTATCAACTCTTAAACAAATAACAGTAGGTGTGTCATAAATTTTAATACTAGGAACCATAATTTAATCTATTTATAAACAAAATGTATACAGCATCCCAACTTTAAATTAAATATGCAGATAAAAAAATTAGCATGTGCAGCTTCTCAATTTTCCCATTTGGCCTACAGTGTTCCATTACAAAATTAAAAGACTGGCTACAACCAAACATGACTTAGAGTGCTCTCAACCAATAATACCTTTCTACTTCTAAGTGTCCACTTTGTCTCATTAATTTTCACTAAGTTGCAATCTTCTCAGCTAGCTAAACTAGATTAAAGTTATCACAAAAATGCAAAGTTTACAACTAACCACTTAAAAGAGCACTTCAGTGTTCTAAATTATAGCTGTCTGTTAATCTAATGTCTCAAAATTGTCACAAATCCTGTCCAGTCACAAAAATGAAACGCCATCAGCCAGTTATTAAACTGGTGCTTACTCCATAGATAACAGTGCGCACTAAATCAACACCTAGTATTGATATAGTGTAACTGACTGTGTATTGTACACTTTGCTAAACTTTAAATCCATGCTCCCAATAGAGGTTGATAAAATGTCTTCCCAACAGCAAATGAATACATACTTTTCAACAAAGTGGTCCTGACCAACCCCACTGCTATGTCCTTTTCTTCTCCAAGAAACCAAATAAAAATAGCAGGAAAATCTCAAACTCCTACACTTATAACCACTGAGTATATATCTCAGTTGCATATGTGACTGTTTGTGCATACACATGCATAATGTACTATCTAGGATCAAAGTTACATATATCAGTACTACTGAACACTATCTTCTGGTACAGCTGTACTCATACTTCACAACTATCCTTATTTTGGAGGAACGTGCCTGTTTTCAGGACTGCTTAGGATGCAACCAAGTGGAAGCATGTGTTCATGCAGGAAAGAAACAAAACTTGTAACCAACCAGTATAATGCTCACGTATTGAAAACTTTTGAAAACCTCTGGTAGTAGAATAAAGCGACTATCTGCATTCACAGAATCGAAATATGCTTTATTGTAAATCGAGGCCAGAACACACAATGAAATAATCCAGTACAATATTAGATATGTTTGGTTAAGCTCTTTCATCCTGTTCCTGTCAGGACTTCATCAGAACCTTGCTCTTCAGATTCACATTCACCTAGATCTCACTTCAATAGCCAGAACTTCCACACTAAGTTACGAAAACATGTCTTCATGTACAGTTGCTGTAATCAAAGATTCTCACAACCAGAAGTGTTAACATACTGACATTATGCCAGAACCTCTCCACAAGCTTCTTTAAAAAATGAGAAAGCTCACCTGATAGTCTCAGCATTTGCTCCTCTCCAGGATAAACTCATAGTCAGAGTAACAGTATCTGTGACCCGCCTATTCCTGTCTTTTCTCTGGTCTAAGCCTACCCCATGTCAACCTTCCTTTCTCGATCACTCACTGTCTGTCAATATAATCTCTCTAAACTGCAGCCCTCCCACCTCATCTCCTTATAGTATTATTACACTCTTAATCTTTACCTCCTTATTTCTACTCACGCACTGAGCAGTTTGCACAATGCGACTGTCGACTAATTTTCCCTTCTGTCCTTTCACTTGCTTATTTACATTCTGTACTTCTAATTTTAGACTCAATAGTCTCTCTCCTCCCTCCCTATTTAGTAGAGCTAAACATGTTTTTACTACTGTCTTTTTCTTATTTTTACATATAAATTTTAAAAGATTTATTTAATTTTTATTGCATAAGTAATTGTTTAAAATGTATTCTTCCAGTGGTACATCTAGAACTTTATAACCTAATACACTCTTCTGTGAGGGAAAGTTTTCACCCCAGGTCTCCCCTGAAAATGAGAGTTTTTACCCAGTCAACCATTCCCTGTAATCAAACACAAACAGTTGTTGTTGTGTCTTTCGGCTTATCCCAGTTAGGGGTCGCAACAATGGAACTCCGGACCGCTAATGTTTGGTAGTGGATTTTTACGTGCCAAGTTACCAGCCCTGATGCACAGCCTTCAATGAAGGCATGCCCATTCACGCATGCCTCCACACAGAAGATGGTCTAGCTGATAATCGAATGCGACAACATCTTGCTGTGAGGCGACAACACTACCGCAGCACCACTACCACGGGTAATCAAGCACAAACATTAAATGAATAAATAAATAAATTATTAAACCAAACAACTGCTATGATATCTGTATAAATTATTACAAGACCTTATGGAATTATGCACATTAAAATGTTCAAGGTATCTCACTCAGCTGTGTATTTCAAAATATTTATATGGATTTAAGATACTTATGGCAACCAACAACCTTGCATCATGTGATGCTAGAAAGTGCCTCTCACCCTGAGGCAGACATACCCATGGTAACTATGCATTTGTGATATGTAAGATGAATGAGATTGCCTCCTGCCATGCTTTAGTCATGCAGCAACCAGTGGAACTGAGTTCTGCAGGACTCCATATTCTTAATATATCAGTATAGTAACTGCTTGTACTTTCTCCATTGCAATCATAGTAGCCACTGTAATGGTCTTATGTACAATCTGGCATAGAGCACCATGTAATTTGTGGATGATATAGGAATCACTAGGGTTTATTGAACATTTTGTTGGCAAGTAAACATCCTGGATAGCATGCTGCCCCTGTAAAAGGGAGAGTGTGTCCAGTGGACTTACCTGGTTAACAAAGACATATTATCGACAGTGTATAGACTCATTGGTTATCAAGGATCGATCACTTCTTAACAGACTGCATGTTATCCATATAAATTAACAGTAATAACAATAGGAAACACATCAAAAGAAATCATCAATATAAAATAAATAAGTGGAAACAAGGTGCAACTTTATAACTGTGACTGAAATCAGCTATAGCATCATGATCCTAATAGCAGTATAGCTGTTGATGTGGGCTAAATCTTGGAAAAGATCATTTTCCCAAGGAACAGATTTAATGCAGGATATTGAAAGGATGGTACACCAGACTGCTTAATCTCAAAGAATAAGCAGTGTTTGGTGGTTGCCATAATGGTGTTTGGTGGTTGGCATAATGGTTAATGTATACACCTCATAAATAAGAGGTACAGAGTTTGATTCTCATCAAGAGAAACTGGTTAAGCTAACCCAGTACTTACCTATGAAACTTCAATCCCTGTACATATATTCAGGGAAAACAGGTGCTGATTTTGTGGGAACATGGGTGAAACTCTTGGCTAGACTTATAAGGACCTCCGGGCCAATAGCCTAGTATCATCCTATGATGTCTTTGCACAAGGAGTGAAAATACTGACTATTGATCATCTTGAAAATCAGTGAGTTTAAAAGCAGTATAGATCAAGCCATGACTGTCAGCCATTTAGCTTTAGTCAAAGATAGGTACCGGTGTTCTTTGTCCTGGGAAATGGAAATAAAGTGAGATTCTTTAATGCAGTGGCCTTTACGCAGGCTAAGGTATGTTTGTCCACATGGGGTCAAATTATGCAACATTATCAGTGTCCTCCAAGAATTAACAACCAAGCAGCATCCAAGCCTACTGATATTTATCCGAGCTTTCACCAAGTAATCGGGAATAAATATGCAGTACCTCATTGTCTTACAAATGTGACCATGTGCAGTTTGTGGTCAAGATAATCACCAACAGTATTTAGTTAGTGCAAGATATAAACAATGTGATACAGCTAAGAGCCACAGCAGCGATGTATAGATAATTTTATTTTTCTTTCATGAGATAATCACTTCATAGTGATAATCCATTTCATTTAACAAAAGTCAACCATTAGCAAGCAAAATCTGTCCAGCTAGTGTAAACACCTCTTTTTCATAACAGCATTAATGTTTTCCATGTGTAAATATGCATTTAGAGAAAACAGAAATTTTACGTGTTATGTCTTTTTCTTATTTCATATAACAGTTGGTGTTAAGGAGTGGAGTGCTCATGGCAAAGAAAAGAAATAAGAAAAATATATTTAAAATGAAAGACATGACAATGTATATTTCTATTTAAGGATTTTTCAGAAAGAAATAGCTAACAGTGAACTCTTGTGTCTCTGTAAGGAATATGCATCTGATAGTGATCACTGTTTTTTTACCAATGCTCATTGCTTCTGGGGTATTTTTGCTAAGTAAGCGAAAACTGATCTCATTCAGGTAACAAGGTTCGCAGTGTTGCTATGATCATCTCAGTGTAGCCTGAATATCATCTACTGGATGGGATCCCTTATGTCACACGTTACGTCACATATGTTCATAGATTCATAGGTAGGCACTAGGCTATTGGCCCTAGGGCCTATATAAGCCTAGCCAAAAAGGTACCCTGACTTTCGCCACCCAAGAAAATATTTTCCTGTGCCCCTATCGAGCAGAGCCACAGAGGTGATCCCCGGGGAGAATTTCCTATTTCCCATCTAATCATCAAGATTTTTCTTGAAGAGTGCAAATGAGGAGCTTAGTTGATATAGATAGGGTAGTTTGTTCCAGAATATGGAAAGTCTCTGGGACAGGAATCTATCCTTCCAGCATGTTCTGTTTATTGTGGTGACAAGGTTTAGGTCCCTAGAGTGTGTAGCTTGGAGGGATTGGGATTTCTTTAAGTGGAGCATATCCAACAGGTCTGGGTCTGACATAGCTTTGTATGTTTGGCAGAGATCGCCTTTGAGTAGGCGATATGTGACGGAGTAAAGCTGGAGTTTTTTGAGATGGTCTGCGTAGGGCATCTGTTTGAGGCCGGTAATCATCTTTGTGAGATATTTCTGCAGCCTTTCCAGTTGTTGTAGATGTCTTGTGAGGTACATACCAAAAGGGCTGTTGTACTCTATAATGGGTCTAATGAGTGACGAGTAGAGGGGAACAATGACCTCTTTTTTACCTGGATGAGAAACCTTTTGTGATGAGGTGTGCCACATAGAAGGATTTCCTGACTACTGTGGCGATGTGATTATCAAAGGAGAGACTACTGTCCACCTGTGTCCCAAGGTCACTTATCACACTTTTGGTGTTAAGTAGATTACCACCTATGTGGTAGCTCATGGGTACAGAGTTTTTACCAAAGGGGATGACAATGCACTTTTTTGGCATTGAGCTTGAGGCCATGGCTTTGACACCAGTCATCTGTCTTCGTGAGGCCCTTTTGTAGGATGTCTACATTATTAGGAGTTTTGATTATGGCTCCTAGTTTGCAGTCATCTGTGAACTTCATTAGCAAAGACCTTCTGTGTTAGCCTGTACTTCAGAAAAGTAGATACCAAACAGGAGAGGACACAGGACTGAACCCTGTGTTACTCCACTCGTCACTGGTCTGAAGTTGGATTTGGAGTCTGCTACTTTCACAGTGTGGGTTCTGTTAGTGAGCCATTTGGCAACCCATCTTGTAACATAGGGATTTATACCTAGCTTAGTCAGTTTATGTATAATTCTAGAGTGGGGGATGCTGTCAAAAGCCTTGGTGAGATCTAGATAGGCTGTGTGAACCACCTTACCCTTGTCTATGGCTTTGGTGACTGCTTCAAATAAGTCTATCAGGTTTAGGAGACATGATCTGCCTTTTTCAAACCCAAACTGGGTAGGGGTCCAGAGTTTGGAGATTACCAATGTATTTGTTTATAAGTTCCATGATGATACGTTCCATGGCCTTGCAGACCAGGCTCGTTAGGCTAATGGGGTGGTAGTTCCCGGGGTCTGTGGTGGCTCCCCCTTTGTGGAGTGGGATAACCATCGCTGTGCGCCATTCAGTGGGCACAAAGCCTGAGGTGAGGCTATGATTGAACATAGTGCTTAGGTGTCAGTTCATTCTACAGTTTGTGTAGAACGCAGCCTGGGAAGTTGTCAGGTCCCATGGATGCTGTGTTCTTGGCTTTGGAGAGTGTGGTTTTTACCTGTGCAGCCATGATTACAAGAACTTTGCATTCTTCTGGTATAGAAATGGGCCCTTTAGGGCTTGAGAAGGGGATAAAGTTAGCACTGAACCTATCTGCCAGGATGTTGGCAATATCAGTTGATTCTGTATATTTAGTGCCATTGTGTTGTAACTCAGAGCAGATCTGAGTGTTGCCATTGAGATTCTTGACATAGCTATAGCATGCTGTGTGGTTGTATTTAGAATCAGTGGTGGTTTTGTTTTCCTAACTAGCTTTGGAGGATTTTATGAGGGATCTCAACTTCTTACTGAGGCTGGCCAGGGAGTTCCTCCAATCATGGGATTTTACTCTTTTTTGCAACAGTTTCTTTCTTCTGTTGTAGAGTTTGTTTATGGCAGGGGACCCCCAGATTGGCTTCCTTTTTTAGAGGATAGCATATTGGTTCTGTTAGGGATAGCACAATCCATGCACTTGTGTAAGTGCTTATAAAATACATTTGTGTAGGATTGAGCAGTCGTACCTCTATTGTCTGTCTGCATGGGTGTCATGAAGTTTGCCAATTCTGTCTTAAGAAGCGTGAAGTTGGCTTTGGAGAAATTTTTTATGGTGGTTTCCCTAATGGGAGGTGGGGGCAGGATGTGGATGTCTGGGGTGATTAGCTTGTGGTCAGATCTGACCAACAAGGAATTGACCTCTGTTGTGGAACACCAGTCACCCATGTTGGTAATGACCAGGTCTAGGATATTGCTGCCCCTGGTAGGGGTGTGGATAAGTTGATCCAAGGTGTTGGAATTTATGAATTCCAGAATACGTTGAACAAGAGAGTTGGTACATGAGTAGTTTTCCCAGTTAATGGTGGGTAGTTGAAATCACCTATTATTAGGTTGATGGATTGTACCCTAATATTTTCCAGTGTATCAAGAAATGAGGAGTGGGAATCCTGGTGTATGGTGGGGGACCCAGAGTTAGTTGCACTTGGATAATCTCGGATGCATTATGCTGAGCAACTAGCCTGGAGGTGTGGATATCCTTAATGAATATGGACATGCCTCTGCCTTCAGTGTTTCAGTCCAGGTTAGGTGGCTGAAAGGTGTGGTATGAATTATAGCCTGGTAATGCAGGGGTGCTCTCCGGAGCTTTGAACCAGGTCTCTGTCACTGCACAGATGTCGATATTCTCCATTTTAAGGAGTGCCTCGAGTGAATGCATTTTGAGGTTTAGACTTCTAGCACTGAGTAGCATTGCCCTCAGATTTTGCTTGCTTGTACCTGTTAAGGTGGTGAATATGTATATGGATAGCCTTCCACATTTCTGCCCAACTGTAATAATGAGATTTAAGACAAAGGGAAATATGCCAACAAATAGTGCAAAGTGAGTGGTTTCATCCCAGAGCTCTCCCCCTGTAAGACTTCGGTCATTGTGCATTAGGCTACTGCATGTACAGCTTAGGCTTTATGAGGCTAAAGCCTTTGTTTTTATGCACAGTCTGTCTTTGCACAAATAGAAATGGGATGTATTCTGAAATGGGCAATACTAATCAACTATAAAGTTATATGTTTGATGTTAGAAAATTGATGTGATTATTCATATATGGAGTCCTTAAGCTCAGGATGAAGCCGTATGATACTTGTTATTACTACAGGCAAGGATGCTGGGCTTTATTGCTATTCATGCAAGAAATAGTAGTATGTGAACTTTGGTGATTAATTTCTATGATTTTGATAGTGTGTTATGAACTATAACAGGTGGATAATGTAGCCTTTTGTCAGTCTGTTTTTTCTTCATTGTGGGAAACTTTCTTTGGTGAAAAAAGAAACAGAACGTCTTTAGCCTTATGTTTCACACCAAAAATTGCTTGTGCCCACCCAGTGGTATAAGGCATGAGACACTGCAACTCTTTAATAGAAATATTTCTTTTCTGATTGTTGTAAAATTATTGTTCTTAAAATGTTTTGTAATAATATGATCCTTTTCCCCCTAGGCCTCTGCTAAAAAATGGGCTTCTACCCAGTAGGACTTTCTCGGTAATCAAATATCAATAAATAAATAAATTAATGTTTTGTCATCTTGGTTCTACAAGTGAGATATCTTACAACATAGTCAAATCAAATATATTGATTTCACAGGTCCAGAAGAGATCCATTGATGCTGTTATCTTGGTGTAAAAGTGCTGGTTAACACTTCCTTAATTGATATGACACCCATTGGAGACCCAGAGCTTATCCTAGGAAATGGAAGATATAAGACATAACAAGTACTCTATACACACACACACACACACACACACACACACACACACACACACACACACACACACACACACACACACACACACACACACACACACACACACACACACACACACTGAACACATAAATGGAGGATTACCAGTTCAGCTCTTTGCATATGTTTGGGATGTAGAAGGAAACAGTAGACCCTAGGAAAAACCCATGCAGGTACAGGGGAAAGAACAACTCCATGCAAACAGCACCTTTCCTTGGGGGTTGAGCCAAAAAATATCACTGTGAGGCAACATTGATAACAACTACACCATCATGCCACCTTGTGTCAGAGCATATTCCAGATCAGATACATCAGTCATCAGCTGCTTCAGTGAATTATACTGCATTTCTGTGTGATGAAAAAAACCTCACACTGCAGTATCTGTATCTACTTCAAAGTAAAAAACATCCAACGTAACTTAGAAACAAAATGGGACTAATAGTGAAATTCAATGACAGTAGTATGTTTGTCTCCTTCAACTTTCCTTTTAGGTGGAAATTTAAGAAAGTTTTTGCAAGAATTCCAGTCCCTACAACAATCCATCTAGCCAGATTGTGAAGCTAAAGGCCTTCCAGTGATACAGAATCTGAAGAGTTTAAAGAGTATAAGTGTCATAATATCCCATCTGTCATAGTGCAGTCAGGTCAAACGGTCTGGAGCAGCTCCAGGTTTAGGCACATGAGCCAGCTTGAGAGCTAAAGGCCTTTCATTGATGCAGGGTCCAAAGAGTTTAGAGGAATAATTGTAAGTGTCATGATATCCCATCTGCCATACTGCAGTCATGTCAAACAGTCTGCAGCAGCTCCAGGTTTAGGTATATGAGCCAGTCTTGCAGAACAGACGTACCAAGAAGAAATAACTGACTTGCCTCATAGTACATGCATGACATGATCTGTTACGTACCTCTTAAGAAAAAAATTACCGTGACTGAAAATAAAAGTTGCATTTTAAACGCCTGTATAAGCTCTGTTACACTGCATTACAGTGTACAACACCTATGTTATATTTGGTTTATTGTCAGAAAAATGTGTAAGGCAACTCTAACTGTAGCTCCTTTTTTACAGCAGACTTACTAGTATGACCTTTGGTAGGTCACCATCAGTAGCTCACTGCAGAGTAACTGCGTTTTTCAGAGTTCTGTACTTCTGGGATAAGGTTTGGTCAATTTCCATTCACGAATTGGGTCAGACACGTTAGCTTTTCTTTCGTTTCTGATTGTATTCAAGACAGTTAATTGGTTATAAGCTGTAGACTTCTCATGCAAAGAGTAAAACAAAAGAAGTGTGACGCTGATAGAGGGTGGGATTCAATAAAAGTTGTAGTGCTAATAGAATTACACTACTGTGTAACAGAGGCATAAAATAGCCATATGGAACAAAAACTCATTAGTAGCTCTGTTGTATGTTTCTGGTTTGAACAACTATTAGTTCAGCCCCAGGGTAAGGCTCTGAGGTAGAGTGCATTAGCCATACCTCTGAAATGCTGCATTTGCATGTAGTGACACATAGCAGACTGTTATAGCACTAATTTGTTTAGGCTTCATAGCCTGGAGCATTACAGAGATCTTTGAAATGCACACTTGTAGTGAGTGCACTAAGCAACCCTACTAGAAAAGGGCTACATGGTGTGCTATTTGTGTCTGAATACCCCATGGTGTTTTATTACTTTGCGGCATATTCAGTTTTTCAAAGATTGTAGACACAAGCA